>NC_066584.1:190387587-190690911 GCF_024323335.1 Lathyrus oleraceus | reverse complement strand
TACTGATTTTGTTGTCATGGACATCAAAGAGGATAATAATATACCAATCCTTCTAGGTAGACCATTCTTATCGACTGCAGGAGCCATAATAGATGTCAAGAGAGGAAAGTTGACCTTTGAGGTAGGTGACGAGAAAATAGAATTTATACTTTCGAAATTTCTTATGGCACCTGTGATGGGAGACACATGTTATGCCTTAGATATCATTGATGAATGTGTTAGAGAATTAGAACAAGAAGAAATTTTAAAAACAATTAAGTTACCATCAGCCCTCATAATGGAAGATGATGACTTCAGAAAACCCTACATCGATGATAACCTTTACGAATGTTTATCCCTTACCCTAGATCTTATGCCATGCCCTAAGAAACCAACCTTAGAACTTAAGGAACTGCCTAAGAATCTGAGATATGAGTTCCTCAATGAAGAGATGAACCGTCCAGTTATAGTCAGTGCTACCTTGAGCCAAGAGGAAACGAACCAACTTTTAGACGTTTTACAAAGATATCCCTCAGCCTTAGGATATAATATCTCTGACCTGAAAGGTATAAGCCCATCCGTATGCATGCATCGGATTTCGCTCGAAGAAGATTCAAAACCCTCCCGAGAACATCAGAGAAGAATAAACCCTATACTGAGTGATGTTGTTAAAAAGGAAGTTCTTAAGTTTCTTGAGGTAGGTATAATCTATCAAATCTCAGATAGTAAGTGGGTGAGCCCTGTGCATGTAGTACCTATAAAGGGAGGCATCACAGTCGTGCAGAACGATAAAGGCGAACATGTAGCAAAACGGTTAGAAGGAGGATGGAGGATGTGTATAGATTATAGAAAATTAAATAAAGCAACCAGGAAGGATCATTTCCCTTTACCATTTATAGACCAGATGTTGGAGCGTCTAGCAAGACACTCTTACTTCTGCTATCTAGATGGATACTCAGGATTCTTCCAAATACCTATCCACCCCGAAGATCAAGAAAAAACTACCTTTACATGCCCTTATGGAACTTTTGCCTACAGACGAATGCCATTCGGCCTCTGTAACGCCCCAGCTACTTTCCAATGCTGCATGATGTCAATCTTTGCAGATTACCTAGATGGTATCATGGAAGTGTTTATGGATGATTTCTCGGTTTGCGGATTTGATTTCCACAATTGTCTTGCTAACCTTGAGAAAATCCTGGAGAGATGCATGGAGGTGAACCTCGTGCTAAATTGGGAAAAATGTCATTTCATGGTGACCGAAGGAATTGTTTTAGGACATATAGTTTCCGAAAAAAGGTATAGAGGTAGATAGAGCTAAAATAGAAGTTATAGAAAACCTAAAACCACCCAAAACTATCAGAGAAGTCTGAAGCTTTCTTGGACACGCTGGATTCTACCGGTGTTTTATTAAGGACTTCTCCGAAATAACTAAACCTTTAACTGGACTTTTAATGAAATATGCCGAATTCATTTTCGATGATAAATGTAATGACGCTTTTAATCTTTTGAAGCAAGCATTAGTATCTGCACCCATTATGAAACCACCTGATTGGTCAGAACCTTTTGAGATAATGTGTGATGCTAGTGATTATGCAGTTGGAGCTGTTCTAGGACAAAGAAAAGATAAAAAATTACATGCAATTTATTATGCCAGTAGAACCCTAGACGCTGCCCAGCTTAACTACGCAACAATTGAAAAAGAATTACTCGTTGTAGTCTTCGCTATAGACAAATTTAGATCTTATCTAGTAGGAGCAAAAATTATAGTTTACATCGATCATGCTGCCATTCGTTACCTATTAAGTAAAAAAGATGCCAAGCCCAGGTTACTCCGATGGATTCTATTACTACAAGAGTTTGATTTAGATATAAGAGATAAAAAAGGCACTGAAAATGTAGTAGCCGATCACCTTTCTAGGCTAGAACATCTAAAACCAGAACTAGTACCCATAAACGATGATTTCACCTATGATAGACTGATAGCTAGACTAGAAACCATTGAAGACAATAACCTAGGCCCTCATTAGCACTTCCAAAATTCCTTAGCAATAAGTAACGTACCCTGGTATGCAGACTTCGTTAATTACCTAGCTGCTGATATTGTACCCCCTGATCTTGACTACCACCGCAAGAAGAAATTCTTCCACGATGTGAGAAACTTCTATTGGGACGAACCGCTCCTTTTCAAAAGGGGCAAAGATGGCATTTTTTGCCGGTGCGTTCCATAAGAAGAGGTAAATAGTATTATCGAGCATTGTCATTCTGCACCTTATGGTGGACATGCAAGCACCTCTAAGACATACGCCAAGATTCTTCAAGATGGCATATTCTGGCCTACCATGTGATGTGATGTCTATGCTTGCATTGTCAAATGTGATAGATGACAATGCACTGGAAACATTTCAAGGCGTGATGAAATGCCTCTAAGAAACATTCAGGAAGTAGAACTCTTCCATGTATGGGGTATAGATTTCATGGGACCTTTCCCACCATCCTTGGGAAACAGGTATATCTTAGTAGCTGTAGACTATGTGTCTAAGTGGATTGAAGCTATAGCTGCACCCACAAACGACACTAGGGTAGTGATCAAACTATTTAAAAACTATATATTCCCTAGATTTGGAACACCACGCTTAGTCATAAGCGATGGAGGATCACACTTCATATCAAGGATATTCGACAAACTTTTAAGAAAATATGGATTTAGGCATATAATATCAACACCATACCATCCACAAACTAGTGGCCAAGTAGAAGTATCTAATAGGGAGTTAAAACAAATCCTGGAGAAAACCGTTTCTATTTCTAGGAGAGACTGGTCTCAGAAGCTTCAAGAAGCATTATGGGCCTATAGAACCGCTTTCAAAACCCCTATAGGAACTACCCCTTACCAACTAGTCTATGGAAAATCCTGTCACTTACCGTTCGAATTAGATCATAAGGCCTATTGGGCCATTAAAACTTTGAATTTAGACTACCTGACCGCTAGAGAAAAGCGTACCCTTGACATTCGTAAACTACAAGAACTTAGGCATTCTGCCTACGAGAATGCAACAATATACAAAGAGAGAACAAAAGCCTACCACGAAAAAAGAATAGTAAAGAAAAACTTCAATGTAGGCGATCCTGTTCTCCTTTTCAACTCTAGGTTACGACTCTTCCCTGGAAAACTACGCTCAAGATGGACTGGCCCTTTCGAAGTATCCAAGATTCTGAGATCCAGAGCCGTAGAAATTAAGAACGGAACCTGTAGTCCATTCATAGTAAATGGACAAAGACTGAAGCTCTACGAAGGAGGAGACATTCCAGCATACTACTCAAGCTACACTCTGGTTGATCCACCGATTCCTACTACTACAGGTGTGTAAATTCTAATCGTCAAGCTAATGACGTTAAACAAGCGTTGCGTGGGAGGCAACCCATGGTTTTTCATTTTACTTTTCTGCAAGGGACGAATGATTAATCACTAGGGACGAATGACCTAAAAACCCTAAGAATTGGTCCAACTACAATTAATCCTAATTCTAAAAAATACCTAGAACTAGGGGAACATGTTAGCAATGTATTGGTTATCAATTAACTACATGAATTAATTCTAAAAAAATAATCAATATTCTAATCAACATACTAATCATGATTAAAGGTGATAAAAACCAATTAATTCTAACAATTAAGAAGAAATTATATCATTTATTCTAAAAATCTGAATTAAAATCAAAGGTTTATTTTCTAAATATTTCATTAAAAAATAATTGCAAAAACAAATAATAAAAAAAAGTAAAAATGCAAAAAAAGATAAAGGAAAAGCAAGGAGGGGGTTCAATGGTTGGAACAGGTGTGAGGAGCAATTGGGCGCAGAGAGAAGGAATCAAAATGTGTTTGACTATGGCATAAGGCAAGGAGGGGGTTCAATGGTTGGAACAGGTGTGAGGAGCAATTGGGTTTGACTATGGTGATTGACTGTGAGAGTTGAGATGCAGAGAGAAGGAATCAAAATGTGAGAGAAAATGATGAATCCTAGAAAATGCAGATGAATCCCATAATCATGAATCAAGTTGTTGATAGAAGCGGTGTTTAAACTAGACAATAGATATAACTGGTGTTTATACCAAAGAAAAAAAAGGAAATAGTATGAAGTTGGTTGGAGGGAGAAAGTGGTGTAAAGTGATAGAGAATTGGTTGAAGTGGTGTTTGAACCAGATAATGGTATTTAAACCGGATAGGTATAGAAGTGTGATGGAAAATTGGGTGATGTGATGTTTAAACCAGATAATAGTGTTTAAATCGAGGGATCATGATAATGGTGTTTACACTCACGAAACGATGTTTAAACCAAATGATAGGATAATAATGGTGTTTAAACCGAAGGGTTGGTGTTTGAACCAACGAAATGGTGTTTAAACAAAAAGGAGAAAATTGGAGTGGTGTTTAAACCAAATGGTGGTAAGATGGTGGTGTTTAAACTAAAGGGTTGACAAATTTGTGGTGTTTAAACCAAAAGAAGTGAATGAAGGTGAATACTTTGAGTAACTGGGGCATAAGCCATGTACTCACAGATACTCTAGACAAGGATAAGAATGAACCCTCTCAACATTCTTCTTTGCTTAAGGCTCGTGGCGTGTAGCTTTCATCATGATTAACAAGTGTTGAAGAAGATTTTGTTTGTTGATCCTGATGATGCAATGTTGCTTGTGGAGAAGAGACTTGACAATTTCTTGATTTAAATTGTACTAAAGTCTATGAGTAGAGGTGAATACTCTGAGAAACTGGGTCATTTGTTCCATACCCAAAGGTGAAAAAGGTGATAAAAATCAATTAACTCTAACAATTAAGAAATTATATCATTTATTCTAAAACTTTGAATTAAAATCAAAGGTTTATTTTCTAACTATTTCATCAAAAAATAATTGCAAAAACAAATAATAAAAATAAACTAAAAATGAAAAAAATAAAGGAAAAGCAAGGAGGGGTTCAATGGTTGGAACAGGTGTGAGAAGCAATTAGGGCACAAGGCCCATGCAACAAGCCCAAATGTTATTTGCCTTGTATAGACAAGAGGTGCAGGGAAATTACAAGGTGTAAAAAGAAAATAATTAGGCTTATGGGAATATAAGAGCCCAATCCGAGAAGTGAGGAAAAGAATCAGGTTCGAGTGAAAAAACATGTGGTTCATGTTTTCAGCACGTTTTCAATTTAATGAAAGTGTTCATCACCTACATCAACCGACCTGAGAGCCTCCTCTGCGCCGAAGTTCACCATTGACGGTGGAGGAGCACCAACCTTTCAAAATCGAATGCCAATTTGATCACCTTTCTGAGCTCTAACCAAACCACATATCAATTTCATCTGATTCACCATAAGATTCTTAAATCATGCCAAACAAATATATGAATCCTAGAAAGAAAATTGAGAATTAAATCCTTATTTGGAGGAATCAAAGACCCTAAGGTTAGGGCTTTGATTCCTCGGCCTCTTCTCTACATATTGGCAGCAAGAATGATGATTGAAGGTGAAAACTCGAACTTACCTATCGGAGAGAAGAAGATTCTGAGCTTGGAGCAAAGGTACAAATGTTGATGGTGATGGTTTAAGGTATGAATCATTACTTCTTCTTATCCTTTCCGTTACTTCAATCCTTCTTCTTCTTCCTTATGCTCTTCATTTCTCCTCCTATATGCTCTGATTCTATTCTCTTCTTCTTATATGCTTGATGCATGATATATAATGAAATATTGAGAGTTTGACTATGGTGATTGACTGTGAGAGTTGAGATGCATAGAGAAGGAATCAAAATGTGAGAGAAAATGATGAATCCTAGAAAATGAAGATTAATCCCCCTATCGTGAATGGAAGTGTTGATAGAAGTAATGTTTTAAACAGAAAATATATATAACTGGTGTTTAGACCAAAGAAAAAAAGGAAATGGTATGAAGTTAGTTAGAGGGAGAAAGGGGCGTAAAGTGATAGAGAATTGGTTGAAGTGGTGTTTGAACCAGATAATGGTATTTAAATTGGATAGGTATAGTAGTGTGATGGAAAATTGGGTGATGTGATGTTTAAATCGGATAATGGTGTTTAAATCGAGGGATCATGATAACGGTGTTTAAACCAACAAAATGGTGTTTAAACCAAAGGATATCATATGAATGGTTTTTAAACCGAATGGCTGGTGTTTAAACCGATGAAATGTTATTTAAACCAAAAGGAGGAAATTAGATTGGTGTTTAAACCAAATAGGTCGGTGTTTAGACCAAAATGTTGGTATGAGTATGATGTTTAAACAAATAGTGGTAAGATGGTGGTGTTTAAACTAAAGGGTTGAAAGATTTGTGGTCTTTAAACAAAAGGAAGTGAATGAAGGTGAATACTTTGAGTAACTGGGGCCTACGCCCTATACTCAATGATACTCTAGACAAGGATAAGAATGAACCCTCTCAACATTCTTCTTTTCTTAAGGCGTGTGGCATGTAACTCTGATCATGATTAACAAGTGTTAAAGAAGATTTTGTTTGTTGATCATGATGATGGAATGTTGCTTGTGGAGAAGAGACTTGACAATTGCTTGATTCAAATTGTACTAAAGCCTATGAGTAGAGTTGAATACTCTGAGAAACTGGGTCATTCATTCCGTACACAAAGATATTAAGAATAAGGAGAGGAATGCTCCACCATAATCCTATTCTACTGACTAAGGTGCATGTCGCACAGTTCGTATTCTAATTGACAAGTGTTGAAACATGACCTTTGTTTTGCTTGAATAATAGTCCATTGTCTAGTCTTTCTGCAGTGTCTGAATTGTATTGGCTTAAGGTGTGAAGTCTTGAACTTGAATTAAAATCTTTAGATTTAATGTAGCTTTAGTATAAGGGACTCGTCTTATCAAGTGATCAAGAGGCTTTTGATCACTTGAATAGACTAAGGGAATATGCACAAGTCAAAGATTTAGTTCATCAAAGCAACTGTGATCAACTCAATCAATAGGTATAAACCAATAATTGATTAATCATGTGAAGAGATTAATGACCTAAAAACCCTAACAAATGATCCAACTACAACTAATCCTAATTCTCAAAAAGACCTTGAACTAGGGCAACATGTTAGCAAGGTATTGGGCATCAATTAACTATAAGAATTAATTCTAAAAAAAGAATCAATATTCTAATCAACTTACTAATCATGATTAAAGGTGATAAAAATCAATTAACTCTAACAATTAAGGAGAAATTATATCATTTATTCTAAAAATGTGAATTAAAATCAAAGGTGTATTTTCTAACAATTTATCAAAAAAGAATTGCAAAAATAATAATAAAAAGAAAGTAAAAATGAAAAAAAAGGAAAAGTAAGGAGGGGGTTCAATGGTTATAACAGGTGTGAGAAGCAATTGGGGCGCAAGGCTCGTGCAACAAGCCGAAATGTTATTTTCCTTGTATAGACAAGAGGTGCAGGGAAATAAGATGGTGCAAAAAGAAAATAATTGGGCTTATGGGAACATAAGAGCCTAATCTGAAAATGTGAGGAAAAGAATAAGGTTCGAGTAAAACAACATGTGGTTCATGTTTTTAACATTTTTTCAGTTTAAAAAAAGTGTTCATCACCTCCATCTATCGACCTGAGACCTCCGCCGCACCAAAGTTCACCATCGGCGGTGGAGGAGCACCAACCACTCAAAATCGAATGCCAATTTGATCACCTTTTTGAGCTCTAACCAAACCACATATCAATTTCATCTGATTCACTATAAGATTCTTAAATTGTGCCAAACAAATATATGAACCCTAGAAAGAAAATTGAGAATTAAATCCTTATTTGGAGGAATCAAAGTCCCTAAGGTTAGGGATTTGATTCCTCTGGCTCTCCTTTACACACTGGTAGTAAGAACTATGATTGAATGTGAAGAATCGAACTTACCTACCGAAGAGAAGAAGATTTCGAGCTCGGAGCAAAGGTACATATGTTGATGGTGATGGTTTCAGGTACGAATCCTTTTTTCTTCTTCTCATATCCGTTACTTCAATCCTTCTTCTTCTTTCTTATGCTCTTCACTTCTCCTTCTATATGCTCTTATTATGTTCTCTTCTTCTTTTATGCTTGATGCGTGAGATATAATGAAGGATTTAGAGTTTGACTATGGTGATTGACTGTGAGAGTTGAGATGCATAGAGAAGGAATCGAAATGTGACAGAAAATGATAAACCCTAGAAAATGAAGATGAATTCCCCCATCGTGAATGAAAGTGTTGATAGAAGTGGTGTTTAAACCAGACAATAGATATAACTGGTGTTTAGACCAAAGAAAAAAAGGATATGGTATGAAGTTAGTTAGAGGGAGAAAGGGGTGTAAAGTGATAGAGAATTGGTTGAAGTGGTGTTTGAACCAGATAATTGTATTTAAACCGGATAGGTATGGAAGTTTGATGGAAAAATGGGTGATGTGATGTTTAGATCGGATAATGGTGTTTAAATTGCGGGATCGTGATAGCGGTGTTTAAACCAAGAAACGGTGTTTAAACCAAAGGAAAGGATATGAATGGTGTTTAAACCGAAGGGTTCATGTTTGAACCGACGAAATGGTGTTTAAACCGAAAGGAGGAAATTTGGTTGGTGTTTAAACTAAATAAGTTGGTGTTTAAACCAAAATGTTGGTATGAGTATGGTGTTTAAACCAAATAGTGGTAAGATGGTGGTATTTAAACTAAAGGGTTGCAAGATTTGTGGTGTTTAAACTAAAGGAAGTGGATAAAGGTGAATACTTTGAGTAACTATGGCCTACACACCGTATGCACAGATACTCTAGAAAAGGATAAGAATGAACCCTTTCAACATTCTTCTTTGCTTAAGGCTTGTGGCGTGTAACTCTGATCATGATTAACAAGTGTTAAAGAAGATTTTGTTTGTTGATCCAGATGATGGAATGTTGCTTGTGGAGAAGAGACTTGACAATTGCTTGATTCAAATTGTACTAAAGTGTATGAGTAGAGGTGAATACTTTGAGAAACCGGGTCATTCATTCCGTACACAAAGATATTCAGAATAATGATAGGAATGACCCCTCACACTCCTTTTCTACTACTTAAGGATCGTATCGCACAATTCGCATTATAATTGACAAGTGTTGAAACATGACCTTTGTTGTGCTTGAATAATAGTCCATTGTCTAATCTATATGTTGTGACTGACTTATATTGACTTAAGGTGTGAAGTCTTGAACTTGAATTGAAGTCTTGATGTTTAATGTAGCTTCAGTATAAGGGATTCGTCTTATCAAGTGATCAAGAGGCTTTTAATCACTTGAATAGACTAAGGGAATATGCAAAGGTCAAAGGATTTAGTTGATCAAAGAAACTTTGATCAACTCAATCAATAGGTATAAAACAATAGTTGATTAATCATGTGAAGGGATTAATGACCTAAAAACGCTAAGAAATGATCCAACTACAACTAATCCTAATTATAAAAAAGGCCTAGACTAGGGGAACATGTTAGCAATGTATTACGCATCAACTAACTACAAGAATTAGTTCGAAAAAAAAGAATCAATATTCTAATCAACATACTAATCATGATTAAAGATGATAAAAATCAATTAACACTGACAATTAAGGAGAAATTATATCATTTATTATAAAAATGTGAATTAAAATCAAAGGTTCATCAAAAAATATTTGCGAAAACAAATACTAAAAAGAAATTAAAAATGAAAAAAAAAAAGTAAAAGCAAGGAGGGGGATCAATGGTTGGAACAAGTGTGAGAAGCAATTGGGGCGCAAGGCCCTGTCCAACAAGCCTAAATGTTATTTTCCTGTATAGACAAGAGGTGCATGGAAATAACATGGTGCAAAAAGAAAATAATTGGGCTTAGAGGAACATAAGAGCCCAATTCAAAAATGTGAGGAAAAGAATCAAGTTCGAGTTCAAAAATATGTGGTTCATGTTTTCCACATGTTTTCAGTTTTAAAAAAGTGTTCATCACCTCCATCAACCGACCTGAGAGCCTCCGTCGTGCCGAAGTTCACCATCGGCGACGGAGGAGCACCAACCAATAAAAATCGAATGCCAATTTGATCACCTTTCTGAGCTCTAACTAAACCACATATCAATTTCATCTGATTCACCATAAGATTCTTAAATCGTGCCCAAAAAATATATGAACCCTACAAAGAAAATTGAGAATTAAATCCTTATTTGGAAGAATCAAAGTCCCTATGATCAGGGCTTTGATTCCTCGGCTTCTCCTCTACACACTGGTAGAAAGAATGATGATTGAAGGTGAAGAATCGAACTTACCTACCGGAGAGAAGAAGATTCCGAGCTCGGAGCAAAGGTACATATGTTGATGGTGATGGTTTCAGGTACAAATACTTACTTTTTCTTCTCCTTTACGTTACTTCAATCCTTCTTATTCTTCCTTCTAGTTCTTCACTTCTCCTCATATATGCTCTGATTCTATTCTCTTCTTCTTTTAAGCTTGATGCATGAGATATAATGAAAGATTGAGAGTTTGACTATGGTGATTGACTGTGAGAGTTGAGATGCAGAGAGAAGGAATCGAAATGTGAGAGAAAATGATAAATCCAAGAAAATGAAGATGAATCCCCCCATGATAAATCCAGACAATAGATATAACTGGTGTCTAGACCAAAGAAAAAAAGGAAATGGTATGAAGTTAGTTGGAGGGAGAAAGGGGTGTAAAGTGATAGAGAATTGGTTCAAGTGGTGTTTGAACCAAATAATAGTATTAAACCGGATAGGTGTAGAAGTGTGATGGAAAATTGGGTGATGTGATGTTTAAATCGGATAATGGTATTTAAATTGAAGGATCATGATAACGGTGTTTAAACCAAAGGATATGTTATGAATGGTGTTTAAACTGAAGGGTTGGTGTTTGAACCGACGAAATGGTGTTTAAATCGAAAGGAGGAAATTGGATTGGTGTTTAAACCAAAATGTTGGTATGAGCATGGTGTTTAAACGAAATGGTTGTAAGATGTTGGTGTTTAAACGAAAGGGTTGCAATATTTTTTGGTGCTTAAACCAAAGGAAGTGAATAAAGGTGAATACTTTGAGTAACTGGGGCCTACGCTCCGTACTCACAGATACTTTAGACAAGGATAAGAATTAAGCCTCTCAACATTCTTCTTTGCTTAAGGCTCGTGGCATGTAACTCTCATCATGATTAACAAATGTTTAAGAAGATTCTGTTTGTAGAACCTGATGATGCAATGTTGCTTGTGGAGAAGAGACTTGACAATTGCTTGATTCAAATTGTACTAAAGTCTATGAGTAGAGGATAATACTCTGAGAAACTGGGTCATTCGTTTTGTATACAAAGATATTCAAAATAAGGATAGGAATGATCCCTCACACTCCTTTTCCACTGCTTAAGGCTCGTGTCGCACAGTTTGCATTGTAATTAACATGTGCTGATACATGGCCTTTGTTGTGCTTAAATAGTAGTCCATTGTCTAGTCTATATGCAGTGTCTCACTTGTATTAACTTACGGTGTGAAGTATTGAACTTGAATTGAGGTCTTGAGATTCAATGCAGCTTCAGTACAAGGGATTAGTCTTATCAAATGATCACGAGGCTTTTGATAACTTGAATAGACTAAGGGAATAGGCACAAGTTAAAGGATTTAGTTTATCAAAGCAACTTTGATCAACTCAGTCATTTGGGATAAAACATCAGTTGGTTAATCACGTGCAAGGGATGAATGACCTAGAAACCCTAAGAATTGATCCAACTACAACTAATCCTAATTCTAAAAAATACCTGGAACTTGGGGAACATGTTAGCAATGTATTGGTTATCAATTAACTACAAGAATTAATCCTAAAAAATGAATCAATATTCTAATAAACATACTAATCATGATTAAAGGTGATAAAAATCAATTAATTTTAACAATTAAGAAGAAATTATATCATTTATTCTAAAAATGTGAATTAAAATTAAAGGTTTATTTTCTAACTATTTCATCAAAAAATAATTGCAAAAAGAAAGTAAAATTGAAAAAAAGGAAATGCAAGGTGGGGGTTCAATGGCTGGAACAGGGGGTACAGGGAAATTACATGGTGTAAAAAGAAAAGAAATTGGGGCGCCATGCCCATGAAACAAGCCCAAGTGCTATTTGCTTTGTGTGGACAGAGGGTACAGGGAAATTACATGGTGTAAAAAGAAAATAATAGGGCTTAGGGGAACATAGGATCCCAATCCGAAAATGTGATGAAAAGAATTAGGTTCAAGTGAAAAAACATGTGGTTCAAGTTTTTAACATGTATTCAGTTTAAACAAAGTGTTCATCACCTCCATCAGCATACCTGAAAGCCTCCATTACACCGGAGTTCACCACCGGTGGCAGAGGAACCAACCACACGAAAATGAATGTCAATTTGATCACCTTTCTTAGCTTTAGCCAATCCATATATCAATTTCATCTGATTCACCATAAGATTCTTAAATTGTGCCAAACAAACATATGAACCCTAGCAAGAAAATTAAAAATTAAATCCTTATGTGAAGGAATGAAAGTCCCTAAGGTTAGGGCTTTAATTCTTCGACCTCTCCTCTACACATTGGTAACAAAAATGATGATTGAAGGTGAAATATCGAACTTACTTGTCGGAGAGAAGAAGATTCTGAGCTCGGAGCAAAGGTACAGATGTTGATGGTGATGGTTTTAAGTACGAATCCTTACTTTTTCTTCGCCTTTCTATTACTTCAATCCTTCTTCTTCTTCCTTCTACATCTTCTCTTCTCTTCCTCTATGCTCTGATTCTCTTATTTCGTTCTTCAATGCTTGATGTGTGAGATATAATGGAAGATTGAGAGTTTGATTATGGTGTTTGACTGTGAGAGTTGAGATGGAGAGAGAAGGAATCAAAATGTGAGAGAAAATGATGAATCTTGGAAAATGAAGATGAATCCCTCTATCGTGAATCAAAATGGTAATATAAATAGATGTTAGATTTAACAGAGATTAAACTCTGTTAAATCGTGATGATGTAATTTAGTTAAAGATTTTTGATGAAAATATTCTCTAGTTGTTAGTTAGGTTATAGTTGTTATTGTTAGTTACTCAAGTTTGTTGCAACTGGCCAATGCAGGTTTGAAGTTTGTGAATGGAAATTGGCTAAAATGGATGACCTTCTAGTGTATATAATGTTTCTAAACTGCAACATTTTGGTTAGTTATTGAAATTGCATGTTGGTGGCATGTTGATAATGACCTACTAGACTAGTTTTTTGTGGTAACTCGATGCAAGGTATGACCTATTTAATTGGTTAGATTTAATTTCATTAGTTTCTTTGCATAAGAATGTTAGGCATGAGCATTGTTGTTACAAGTCTGAATTCGTGATTAATGTCTTCCTAATTCAAATTTTGCTGAAACTTTCTAATTGTTGGGACTGTTAAGGCTGTTAGGGTCTTAGTTGATAATAGTAAGCAAGGTTAATTAAGTAGTCAATGGAACTGGTTATTTGACTATACAAAAAAGGTTTTGTGGGAATTTATTCATGTTACCAATGTTGCATGATCATGTCCTGCTAAATGAATGTTGTTGCATTGCCTTGCTATGGTTATGCATTGGTGTATGTGTGTTTCTATGTCAAATTCTATAAATGGTTGGATGTATGCTTGTAATTGTAACTAATAGTCTTATGTGTTTGGTGTCTGCTTAGAATGCTAGGTGAATTCAATGTCATATGATGTTTATTGGTTACAAACAATGATTGATTAACTTGTCATGTGTGTATGGAAACAAAGGTTGCAATGAATGTTTGAGGAATTGAATTAGTACGCAATTCTGAATTGAATGAATGCATTGTTGCTAGGTAGTGAATGTCATGTATGTATACTAAATGATGTAGGGTTGTTTGGCTTGGCTATGGCTTGATGAAGGCTTGGTATGGAAATCCTATGGTGATACTTGAAGAAACAAAGCCTACTTGTTCATTAAGAAAGATTTTGGTTATAAAATCAAGTGGAAGGAATGCAAGAGAATGAAAAATCAAAGGGCATTAGATATAGGAATGTGGAAGCTAGGTCAGATGACTTTGTTCAACTGGTTGACCAAAAGTCAACGGTAGACTAAAAGTCAACTGTTGGTCAAACTTTGATATATTTTGTAATTTTGTATGGAACTTTTTAAATTGATACTTGTATAAATGAGTGTAAACTTTTTTGATTGAAATAGTCTTTTATGATTCAAATAAATAATGCCTTATTTACAAATTATCATTTTCCCTCCAGAAAAATCCATGTTTGAAACATCTTTTGAAATGTGATCTTTGAAAGAATCATGGACATGAACAAATGGATTAAGAACATTAACTATGAAATTTAGGCAAATGGGTTTTGAATAAAGGCTATTAAAATGGACTAGTAATACGAGCTAGAACACTTGAACCAGTAGTCCATGAATGCATGATGACACATTAACCAATGGACTAGGGATAAGACTCAAGAACAAATGGACTATGAATGCACCATGAATCAAAGGCAAATAGACTAGGAATGAATAATGAAACATGAAATCAATAGACTAGGAATGTATGATAGATAATGAGCCAATGTACTAGGAGTTTATGATTGATCATGAGCCAATGAACTATGTGTTAGAACAAGATTTGGTTCTGCATCTATACCTTGAGTTTTGATGATAACAATATTGTATTTATGTGAGAACAATTTGGTACCCTAATGGTTTGTTGTTGTGTAGCTTTAACAACCACTTCTAACTTCAATATATGATACGCAACATCATTAGTTTCTAAACTATGTGTTATAAATCCAGTTATGCGCAAGTTATTAGAAGTTATGAAAGACGTCAATATTGCTGATGCAATGTTCTTTCTACTTCTTGGCTATTTTACTCATCATAAGCTTCTGAGGAGATACTATGTTGTTGCTGCAATGTTCTATCAATTCATACTTCTGGATGTGACTCTGATCACCTAACTTGTGAAGAATGACAAGCTTCTGAAGTTGTGTTTTGAAGCTGAAGTTTTTGAACATCTCAAGCCAGACGATTAAAGTTATTAAGGTTCTAACTGAGGATTCTGAAGACTCTAAAGATTCTGAAGACCTTAAGCCAGACTACTGACGCTTTTAAGGTTCTGACCCAAGGTTCTGAAGTTTTTGAATCCAACTCTCTATTCCTTCATTTCATGCTTGAATCAACTTTCATCAGAAGCCAATGAATTTGAAGATAAGATCAAAATGGGAATGTCATCAAATAGTACATGGTACAAAATAAACAACCTTTCTACTGCCTGATTTCATGGGCAAGGATAGTACTATACATCACACATGTCACTGAATTTATGGGCGAAAGGACAGTATGCAGTATCATTCCTTTCCCATCCAATAGTGGACAAACACTCAAAGGAGCTTTCCCTGTTTTTCCCTCCAACAGTCACATGCTTATGCTATATAATCATGCATTTGAGACTTGAAGAAAATTCTAGTTGCACAAGTATTTTGATAAGCAAATTTTCTTTATGAAAAGTTATCATTCTTTGTATATAGTTTTCTTTAAGTGTTTGTTATGCATTTGTGTAAAAATTTGCTTGTGTAGAAGCATCTTGTAACACACACACACACACACACACACACACACACACACACACACACACACACACACAATATTCTTCAATCTATTTGTTTGAGTCCTTAAGGAGGTTATCCTTGAGAAGACAAAGAAAGTTGTTCTTTGTGAATCCTTGAGGGGACTAAGGTTTAGTTGGATCATTAAGAAGACAAAGAAGGTTATTCTTTGTGTTTGTTATAATCTGTTGATTATAGTGGATTAAGTCCTTGTGTATAAGGAAAATCATCTTGGCGGGTGGACTGGACTAGCTTTGAGTTTCAAGCAAACCAAGATAAAATGCTTGTGTTTTTATCTCTTCATTATTAACTTGTTAGTGGTGTTCTTGTTTTGGAAAAAACTTTTGCTTGTAAAACCCAATTCAAAACCCATTTTTTGTGTTTTTCACACCTTCAATTGACATCAGAGCTCCGATTCTGATTGTGATAAAAAGTTTTATCGACACATCACAGTGTTCAGTACTGATCTAGTTGTTTGAGAAACAATGGTTGTTGCTAACGCTGCTAATATTGTTAATAATAATGATAGAGATCGTTACATTGCAAAACCACCTAATTTTTATGGTAAGAAATTTGACTACTGAAAAGACAGAATAAAAAGTTTCTTTCTTGGTTATAATGTTGATCTCTGGGATCTCGTAGTCGATGGCTATGTTCACCCAGTAAATGTTGAAGGAAATACTTTAGCAAGAAGTGTTATGTGTGGTCAAAAGAAGAAAGATTTCAAAAATCATCATATTGCTTAATGTTATCTCTTATACAGAGTATGAGAAGATAACAAATGGGGATTCTGCCAAATCCATCTTTGACTCTATGAGAATGACTCATGAGGGAAATGATCAAGTAAAGGAGACAAAAGCCTTGGCCTTAATCCAGAAATATGAGGCTTCCAAAATGGAAGATGATGAAAAAGTTGAGACTATGTTCTCAAGGTATCAGATGCTTGTCGCATGGCTTAAAGTTCTGGACAAAGGGTATTCTACAGTTGATCATGTCAAGAAAATTATCGGAAGTCTTCGCAAAAAATGGAGACATATGGTAACTGCCTTGAAGCTGGTAAATGAGCTCAACAACATCAGTCTTGAAGAACTTGTTAGTTCTCTAAGATGTCGTGAGATTGAGCTAGAAGAAGATGAACTTCAGAAGAGAGCAAAATTTGTTGCTATAAAACCCGAGCCTGAGAAAAGTAGATCATATCATGTTGAGGAAGAATCATAAGAATCTGATGAATGTTAGAACAAGATTTTGATTCTTCAATATATCTCTAAGTTTTAATGATAACAAAGACTGAAACAATTTTGGTACCCTAATAATTTTCTTAAGTGTGCAGGATTCTAAGTTAAGATGACTCTGATCCAAACGAACATCTGTCCTCTGAATTATCCCAGAAACATTAAACAAGAATACATTTGAGGAGCAATCACCTGAAGAATCTAACTCTGAAGTGCAAGCTCTAATTCTAAAGACTCTGCAAGAGATATCTGAAGACTCTGCAAAAGATATCTGAAGACTCTACAAAATATATCTAAAGACTCTATAAGAGATATCTGAAGACTCTGCAAAAGATATCTAAAGACTCTATCTCTGAAGACTATGATTATGCTCACTCTGATACATGCTCATAAACACGCCATCAGATATCACTTGATCAGAAACTTAAGGTGGAAGCATTTAAATTATAGTATACGTCTGTTTAAGGAAACAATAGATTACACTCCAAGACTGCTATGGAAAGGACATGAAATTTACTACCTTTAACTGCCACGGCTGACATGAAATCACTATTGATTTCCCCCAACGGTATCATCTCAAGTTCTATAAAAAGGCCTCCTTACAACCTGTTGAGTACATAACATTGATACAACAATATTCTCATACTCTAAATATTCTTCACCATCATTATTGTAAGAAATATTTTCCATACAAGAGTTGTTGCTCAATATTGTGTGGTTGTTTTTTTGTTGTTCTTAAAGTGTGTTTATACTGCTTATCTAGAAGCATCTAGTGAAACACTTGTAATTCTTGAAATTGTTTGTAATTCCTCAAGTGACTTGTTTAGATCTATAGACTTGAGAGGGCTAAGAGTTTGTTAAACTCTTAGACGAATTTTGTAATCTGTTGAGATTAGTGGATTAAGTCCTTATTGAAGGAGAAATTACCTTGGTCGGGTGGACTGGAGTAGCTTCGAATTTTAAGCGAACCAGGATAAATCGTTTGTGTTGTTATTATTTGTTCTGAGTGTGTTATTGCAAAAAGATTTTAAATTCATGTGAAAACAATTCAAACCCCCCTTTCTTGTTTTTTTCTACCTTCAATTGGTATCAGAGCTCCGTCTCTGTTATAGATTTTTGAATCAAACACTTAGTCGTGTAGAGAGACCCAAGGTGAGAAAAACTTCATGGCTAACACATAATGAAAGAGATAGCTACAATGCAAAACCTCTAGTTTTTGCTGGAGAAAAATATGACTACTGGAAGGACATAATTGAAAGTTTCTTCCTATGCTACAATGTTGATCTCTAGGATATGGTTACAAATGGTTATGAACCACCCATCTCTGCAATTGGTATTCCTATTCCAAGAAGCAGAATGAGTGACGATCAGAAGCGTGATTTCAAGAATCGCCATAAAGAAAAAACCATTTTGTTAAATGTTATTTCCTACACTGAGTATGAGAAGATAACCAACAGGGAAACAACCAAAAAATTTCCGACTCCCTGAAAATGACACACGAAGGCAACAATCAAGTTAAAGAGACTAAGGCTCTGGCCTTAATCCAGAAGTATGAAGCCTTCAGAATGGAAGATGATGAAGTTGTTGAAGTAATGTTCTCAAGGTTCCAGACCTTGGTTGCAGGACTCAAGGTTCTGGACAAAGGATATACTATAGTAGATCACGTCAAGAAGATAATCAAAAGTCTTCCCAAGAAGTGGAGGCCTATCGTTACTACTCTGAAGTTATCCAAGGCTCTGAACAACATAAGTCTTGAAGAACTTATCAACTCCCCAAGAAGTCATGAAATAGAGCTAGAAGAAGATGAACCTCAAAAGAAAAGCAAATTTGTTCCTCTAAAGTCTAGATAAGAAAGAAGAAAGACAGAAAGAAACAAAGCCTTTCAAGCTGAAGAGGAAGAAGCTGATGACTCTGAGAATGAAGATTTTGATGATGAAGAAGAACTATCTCTTCTTTCTAGAAGAATCAAACAACTCTGGAGAAAAAGATAAAACAACTTCAGAAGGCCCAGAGAGAAGGGAGACTGTCCAGATTCAACTTCCATAGGCAGACCCAACAAGGAAGTAACGTGTTATGAATGCAAAGAGCCTGGACACTACAAAAATGATTTTCCAAAGGTAAAGAAGGATAGCTCTAGAAAAGAAAGCTTCAAAAAGAACTCCTTCAAAGAAAAGAAGAAAGGACTCATGGCAACATGTGATGACTCTGAATCTGGAGCTCTAGAAACTTATTCTGAAGAGGAGTAGGAAAATGTAGCCTTCATGGCCACTAGCTCTGGAAGTTCATCTGAAATAAAGTCTGACTCTGAAGAGGCATTCTCTAACTTTTCTCGTTCTGATCTAGAAACTTGTTTGTCAAAATCTCTGAGCTTGTATCAGAAGTTTCAACAGAAACTCAAGAACCTAAAAAAAGTTTCATGAAGAGTGTGATAAGCTTGAGAAAGAAGTTTGTGAACTCAAAGAAAATAATTTTATTCTTGAAAGCCAAAAATAATTTTCAACTAAGAAATGTTCAAAACTTTAGGAAACTCTTTCTAAAGCTCCACCTACTTCTGACACCATCATATACAAATATGATAAAGCCTTTAAGAAATTTCTAAACAATAGCCTAGACAGAAGAAAAATGGCTTATATGATCTATGGTGTAAGTCATAATAGAAAAATAGGAATTGGTTATGATTCTATGACGATGATCATAAACCTACTATAGAAAACAAACCAAAATCTCCTTTATCTTACCATTATACACTTGCACAGACACAAAAGTTCAATAACGCCAGAAAACCCAAAGTTTTCACAAAATCTGGGAGAACTAATCCTAAAGGACCCAAATGATTCTGGGTACCAAAAGATAAAATAGATTATGTTGCAGATATCCTATGCAGCAGAGTTAAAACACCACTCATGGTACCTGGACTCTGGATGCTCACGACACATGACGGGAGGAAAGAATATGTTCCAAGACCTGGAACTTAAAGATGCTAGTTTCATAGGCTTTTGAGGAAATCAGAAAGGAAGAATTAGAGGATCTGGAACACTTGGTAACAAATCTCTTCCCTCTGTTTCTGATGTTCTTTATGTTGAGGGATTAATGCATAATTTTTTATACATAAGTCAGTTAAGTGATAACGGTTATGATATTACTTTTAATCAAAAAACATGCAAGACTGTCAATCAGAAAAATGGCACAATTCTTTTCACTAGTAGGAGGAAAAACAACATTTATAATATAAATCTTTCAGATTTGAAAAACCAATACGTAAAATGCTTGATGTCTGTTATTGAAGAGCAATGGGTGTGGCATAGATGCTTGGGTTAAATTAGCTTGAGGAGGATTTCTCAGCTAAATAAACTTGAGTTAGTCAGAGGTCTACCTAAGTTTAAGTTTTCTTTAGATGCTCTTTGTGAAGCATGCCAGAAAGGAAATTTTCTAAAACTACTTTCAAAACCAAAAATGTTGTTTCCACCTCCAAGCCTCTGGAACTTCTACACATATATCTCTTTGAACATGTTAAGACAACGCCAGTCAAAGGTAAGAAGTATGGACTTGTCATTGTTAATGACTACAGTCATTGGACATGGTGAAATTCTGGATGCACAAGAATGAGTCACATTCTGTGTTTACCAATTTATGTTCAAAGGTGAAAAATGAATATGACTCTAAGATTATTAGAGTCAGAAGTGATCATGGTGGAGAATTTGAAAACAAACACTTTGAAGAACTTTTTGACTCTAATGGAATATCCCATGATTTCTCCTGTCCTGGAACTTCACAATAAAATGGTGTTGTAGAAAGGAAGAATAGGACTCTCCAAGAAATGGCCAGAACCATGATCAATGAGACCCATGTGGCTAAACACTTCTGGGCAGAAGCTGTGAATACAATATGTTACATTCATAATAGAATCTCTATCAGACCTATTCTGGAAAAGACTCCTTATGAACTGTGCAAGGGAAGAAAACCTAACATTTCTTGTTTTCATCCTTTTGGATGCTATTGTTTTATTCTGAACACTAAAGATAATCTGAACAAGTTTGACTCTAAGGCACAAAAGTGTATTATGTTGGGATACTCAAAACGTTCTAAAGGATATCAAGTATACAATACAGAAACACAAATTATGGAAGAATCAATTCATGTTAGATTTGCTGATAAGCTTAACTATGAAAAGTCAAAGCTAGTTGAGAAATTTGCAGATTTGGAGATCACACTTGAAGGATCTGGCGAAAAGATAATTGGTTCTGAAGAAGCAGAAAGAGGAACTTCAGAAGCACCTAAAATCATAATCAATCAAAAAAGACAAATAAATAGGCAAAATGTCTCTGAAGAACTAATTCTGGGAAACAAGAATGAACCTATCAGAACAAGATCAACATTCAAAGCTTCCGAAGAAACACTTATGGGACTAGTATCTTTGATAGATCCAACATCATGTGAAGAAGCTCTTCAAGAGAAAGAATGGATTCTTGCAATGAAAGAAGAACTTGATCAGTTTTCCAAAAATGATGTTTGGGATCTTGTACCAAGACCCAAGGGAACCCATGTGATTGAAACTAAATGGGTCTACAGAAACAAGTTAAATGAAAAGGGTGAAGTTGTCATAAACAAAGCACGACTGGTGGCACAAGGTTCTAGTCAACAAGAAGGGATTGACTACAATGAAACCTTTGCTCCAGTTGCGAGGTTAGAATCTATTTGTCTGCTTGTATCATTTATTGTAAATTATTCCATTAAATTATATCAAATGGACGTCAAAAGTACATTTATGAATGGTTACATTTCTGAAGAAGTGTATGTCCATCAACCTCCTGGATTTGAAAACTCAAAACTTCCAGAACATGTTTTCAAACTTAAGAAATCTCTTTACGGTCTGAAACGATCTTCCAGAGTTTGGTATGAAAGACTTAGCTCATTTCTTCTGGAAAATAATTATATCAAAGGAAAAATGGACTCCACTCCCTTTTGGAAATACATCAGAAATGAGCTTATGATTTGTCAGATTTATGTTATTGATATAATATTTGGCTATGCTAACCCATCTATTTGCCAAGAATTCTCTGAGTTAATGCATGAAGAATTTGAGATAAGCCTAATGCAAGAACTGAAGTTCTTTATGGGCATCCAAATCAATCAAACAATAGAAGCCACATATGTTTATCAAAGAAAATACATAAAAGATCCTCTGAATATGGAAAAGGTTGGGGGAATAAGAATCTACAAAATAAACCCTAGGGCTAAGTAGATGTCCCAGGAAGTCATCCCCACCATCTTCTCGCAGAACCCAGAAGGAAGAACATCCAAGAATCAAGAGCTTCACAAGAATCTAAGAGTGTGGCTCAAGATAATTTTGGGATGCATACACCACTGTCCTTCATCCAGCTCTTCTAACTATGTCAACACAGATCAGACGTGCATCCTCTACTGTCTGAACAAAGGTTTGAAGCTCAACCTACCTTCTATCCTCTTCAAATATCTTAAAGACACTATCAGAGACAGCAGGAACAACATGAAGCCCGGGAACTACATCCCTCTAGCAAGATTGATCTCAAATGTTTTGATTCAGAGTGGTCTAGTGGATCACCTCATCTCTCTGAATCTGATGGAAGACGTCACTGTGGACGTTGGGAAGCCTTTCAATGGGAGGAATCTGAAGAGCACGGATCTGGTTGACATGGTCTATGTCAAACCCACAAGAAACACCTCCTGGGAAGCACTTCATGACCAAAGAGAGAAAGCTAATGAGATGTATCTCTTCACCAAAGTCGATCCTCTAGAAGTCATGGCATGTTGCTTGCAGGATCTGGACACTAAAGGATACGACATCTCTAACTTCAGCTTGGACTGGCTCCCAGATCAACCCCTCAACTTCCTGAAGAAAAGGAGGGAACCTTCTTAGAAGATGAAGAAGAAGATTCTTAAGTTGGGAGAGTCTTCAGGGACCTATAAGAAGCCGGTGCCTCTGACCTCTTCAACACCTTCAAGTAAGTCACCTATCTCAGAAGCTCCACATCCCTCTGGTTCTAGGAAACTTTTTGTTGGTGTAAGCCCTAGAGGCCAATACTTTTGGTACTTGTATCGAATTATTTATTAATTAATAAAAGGCTTTTTCTTTATTATGTTTGATTAATAAAGTCCCTAGAATAGCTAGTCCATTTAATGTATCAAGTATGACTTAATCATGAGATCACATTAAACATAAGGACACTATTCTTAAAGTATCCGTAGTCGACCTTTATTGTGAAGTGGGATAACATTAAAGCATTAAGACTATTATGTTTGTAGACTGATGATCACATCTCATGGATCATGGATAAAGAGTTATCAAGTCTTAAACATAGGTATGAATATTAAGAGTAATATTTATACCGGATTGACCCGCTATGAGAATACTATATAGAAAGTTATGCAAAGTGTCATAAGTTATTCTCATGGTGATAATGGTGTATACCACTCTTCGACCTGAAACCACTATGGATCCTAGATGTAGAGTCGAGTGCTTTGTTGTTGATCCAACGTTGTCCATAACTGGATAACCATAAAGACAATTGATGGGTACTCCACGAAGCATGCTGAGGGACATGAGTGACCTAGATGGAATTTTCCCATCCTGCGTAACAGGAAAAATATCTATGGGCCCAATATTGAACTGGACAAGGATGACACGGTCTATACCTTTTGTTCAATATAGACATAAGGGCAAAGGGGTAATTATACACATAATTATTATCACAGGAGGTTTTGTCAGATAACATGACATTTTCGTGTCTTGGGTAGCAGTGATGTGTTGCTAGATACCGCTCACTGTTTATTATGTTAAATGCGTGATTTAATATAATTGCCAACGTCGCGAAAACCTACAAGGTCACACACAAAGGACGGATTGATGAGAAATATAGTAACTAAGGAACACTGTAAGATACGGTGCACTTAAGTGGAATACGAAATATGGTAAGGTACCACACGCTTAAGTGATTTTAGGCATATTATAAGATATGGGCCAAAATACACTTAAGTGGGCTTTTTAGCTTGAAGCCCACACAAGTGGTTCTATAAATAGAACCCTTGGGTAGAAGCATTGTCACTCAGACTAAAACTCAAGTGAAGACTTGGAATTTTGTTTCCCTCTCTCTCTCACTCAAAGCCTTCATTCGTACCAGCCAGCACTGAGATTGAAGGAACCTGTTCGTGTGGACTGAGTAGAGGCGTTGTCATCGTTCAACGTTCGTGATCGCTCCGTGGATTTGTTTCCAAGGTTTTGATCATTACAAGAGATCTGCACCAAAGGTTTGAATCGCCACAAGAGGTGACGATTCTATCACTGATCATGCCCATTCGTAAGGATTACTAAATGGAGAAAATTTTAAATTCTGTTGCGCCTTGGATGGCAATTCTCCTTCACTTTCCTCATCACTCCCTCTACCACCCTCAAACTCTCAACCACTATTACAACATCTTCTATCTCACCTTCCACGCATACTATAACTCCCAAAGAAAAATCCAAATCTGAACAACCAACAACCTCACTCCCTTCCTCATCTGAACCAACACCTTCTATACCAATCCTTTTTGAACCAAAACCATCAGAACCCACAACCTCTGACCCCATCCCTCCCAGAACCACCATATCTTCATCTCCCTTACCTCTTTTCAACCTTCAAACAACATCCATTACCCACTCTGAAGCCATCATGTTCAACAAACCCTTATCACCATCCCTGACTCAGTGCTTCAAAGTATCAAGTGTTGATGCGAAAAGCGACGTCGATTTTAAATGAATTGTTCATTAAAAATTTCGGCCAGGGGCGCTGCCCCCTTGATTCCCGTTCCCGCTGACCGGGCAGCGTACCCCCGGCTAACTCTGCATAGTGTGATCGGTCGTCGAAATTTAATTTGGTTTTAATTAATTAAAAGAATTAAAATTGATAATAATAATAATAATGTGTTTATTATTGCCTTGTGGTGATCGGTTATGACCTTAGTTTTCCTTTATTTTGTTTTGGGTTTTAAAATACGACCTGCGTGTCGTGCCTCTCTTTTAATCTCTCAGTGTAACTTCTTTTCTCATCTCACTCCCTCGTATGTAAAACGAGTTTCTTTTATGTAATTTAATGATATGAAGAAAGCAAAGAAGTCAGTGCCAAAGGAGGACAACCTTGAAGATCTTGCTTGGAGAAGCTTAGATCGTTGTTAGGTTAGCTTATGTTCTCTCATTGGCTTGGGAGAACAATTGCACTAGGGGCCATAACTGTTTCATTATGTATGTATGTATGTTGATGCATGTGAGTGTATGTTGATGCATGTGAGAGGCGATTTATATGATAAATAAGCCGGTGAGATCAGAAAAATTGCAATTCCCTCAAATTAAATATTAAGTTTATGCTTTCCATGTTTTAACACTCATAAAGACTAGTATCGGATAATGTAGGTTTCGCCTATGCGAGGTGCATGTTCTATATTAGTAAGGTTCGATGGGATAATTGTAATATCCAACAGCTAAAACAATGGGTCAAACTTAATTATAATAATATTATATATGTTTAGAAGCAAGAGTTGGGAATGATCCATATGATGGATTGGAATAAGGAGTTATTCACCCAACTGAAATTTTCGAGAGTTGTATGAGATACAATTGGAAGGAGTTCCTACCTAAATAAACTAGTTTTGTGTAATCCGCGTACGCGGACTTAGAACGAAGTGAAATATGGATCTCGACCCACTAGAAAATCTTCCAACGGGATTTTCCGAATCAAATGATGAGGGTCATTTGTTTTGAGTAAAATAGTCGGAGCATATTTGATTAAAGGCCTAATTAAATATGTCAATGATACTTATATTTTCATTAATCCTTATGTAGATTACCATGACAGCAAACACCTCTAACAACATTCAGCAATCAATCCTTGACAAAGAAAAATTGTCTGGGACAAATTTTCTGGATTGGCACCGAAACCTGAGGATTGTCCTCAAACATGATAAAAAGCTGTATGTCTTGGAGACACCTGTTCCTGAAGAGGAACCTCCTAGTTCCGCACCTAAGGCAGAAAGAGATGCTTATAAGAAGCATGTCGATGATGCCAATGAAACTGCTTGTCTCATGCTAGCTACCATGAACTCAGAATTGCAAAAGCAACATGAGAACATGTCAGCGTTCGATATGATCGAACACCTGAGGATGCTCTATCAAGAGAAAGTAAGGCATGTGAGGTTTGAAGTTTCAAAAGCCCTTTTTCAAGGCAAGTTAGCTGAGGGAGCCCCTGTAGGTCCCCATGTACTCAAGATGATTGGGTATGTGGAAAACCTTGAGAGATTGGGTTTTCCCCTCGGAAAGGAACTTGCGACTAATTTGATCTTGCAATCGTTGCCAGATGGGTTCTGTCAATTTGTCCTAAATTTCAATATTAATGATATGAACAAATCGCTTCCTGAACTGCTCGCCATGTTAAGAACTGCCGAGCAGAATCTGAAGTCAAAAGGGAAGTCCATTCTGATGATCGGAAATGGAAAGAGACAGAACAAAAGGCCCACTAAGCAGGGTGATAAAGGGAAAGGCAAGGAAGTTGCCAAACCCAAACCCACCGTTGCTGCTTTAAAGCCTAGTGGAGGCATAGGAAAAGAAGGCACTTGCTTCCGTTGCGGTAAGACCGGACACTGGAAGAGAAACTGCCCAAAGTACCTGGAAGATAAGAAGAATGGAGTAGAGACTTCAACTTCAGGTATTTTTGTTATTGAAATTAATTTATCTACTTCTGCATCATGGGTATTAGATATTGGATGCGGTTCTCACATTTGTACAAATGTGCAGGGACTAAAAGGGAGTAGAGATTTGGCAAAAGGTGAAGTCGACCTATGAGTTGGCTATGGAGCAAAGGTTGCTGCTTTAGCCGTAGGAACTTATGGTTTAATAATTCAGTTAGAGAACTGTTATTATGTACCTGCAATTAGCAGGAATATTAATTCCATTTCTTGTTTGGACAAGTTTGGTTTTTCATTTATAAAGAACAATTGTTGCTCAATTTATTTGAATGATATATTCTACGCTACTGCACAAATGAACAATGGACTATATGTCCTTGATCTTAAAATGCCTATTTATAACATTAATACAAAAGGATGAAACCTAATGAGTTAAATCCAACTTACCTTTGGCACTGTCGATTAGGCCACATAAATGAGAAATGCATTTCCAAACTCCATAAAGATGGAGTGTTGGACTCTTTTGATTATGAATCATATGAGACATGCAGATCTTGTTTAATTGGAAAGATGACAAAGTCTCCATTCACAGGAAAAGGTGAAAGAGCGAATGATCTTTTGGCCCTTATACATACTGATGTATGTGGACCACTGAACATACCAGCTAGAGGAGGTTTTCAGTACTTCATCACATTCACTGACGATTTCAGTAGATATGGTTATGTGTATTTAATGAAACACAAATCAGAGTCCTTTGAAAAGTTCAAGGAATTCAAGAATGAAGTACAAAACCAACTAGGTAAGAATATTAAAACTCTTCGATCAGATCGAGGTGGTGAGTATTTAAGCCTAGAGTTTGATGACCATCTTAAAGAGTGTGGGATCCTATCCCAACTCACTCCTCCTAGAACACCCCAATGGAATGGTGTATCTGAGAGAAGAAATCGAACCCTGTTAGACATGGTCCGATCCATGATGAGTCACGCCGATCTTCCAAACTCCTTTTGAGGACATGCACTATTGACATCAGCTTACAAACTTAACCATGTTCCATCCAAAAGGTTGAAAAGACACCATATGAGATATGGAGTGGTAAGAAACCACATATGTCTTACATGAATATTTGGGGTTGCGAAGTTTATGTGAAACGACAAATTTCAACTAAGCTTGAGCCCAAATCTGACAAATGCTTATTTGTGGGGTATCCTAAAGAAACAAGAGGGTACTACTTCTACAATCCTTCAGAGGGAAAAGTGTTTGTCGCTCAAACTGGAGTTTTCCTAGAAAAGAATTTTATTTCCAAAGGAATCAGTGGGAGGAAAGTAGAGCTTGAAGAAATTCAAGAATCACAAGGCATTGATACACCTATGGATGAATAAGAGCAGGAAACACAAATAGTTGTGTAAGAGCAACCTGCTCAAGTAGAACAAGACCAGCGTAGGTCAGGCAGGATACGTCACCTACCTGAGATATATGGATATCTGATCAAGGTGATGTATTACTCATGGATTCATCAAAAACGAAGATGAGCCTTGTGTCTACAAGAAGGTTAGTGGGAGCATGACCGTGTTCCTGGTATTATATGTAGATGACATATTACTCATTGGAAATGATATCCCTACCCTACAACAAGTAAAGTCTTGGTTGGGGAAATGCTTTTCTATGAAGGACCTAGGTGAAGCAGCCTATATATTAGGAATCAGAATCTATAGAGAAAGATCACAAAATGCTTGGCCTAAGTCAGAGTACATAGACAAAGTGCTGAGACGCTTTAATATGAATGATTCCAATGGTTATGTGTTTTGCTTAAATGGTGGCGCTGTGAGCTAGAAAAGTTCAAATCAAGATACAGTTGCTGATTCTACAACCGAGGCCGAGTATATTGCTGCCTTAAGTGCAGCAAAGGAAGTTGTTTGGATCAGAAGTTCCTTAGTGAACTTAGCATAGTTCCTGGCATTGTGGATCCCATTGGTCTCTATTGTGATAACAATGGTGCTCTCGCACAAGCTAGGGAACCTAGATCTCACCAACGATCCAAACACATACTTAGGCATTATCACCTCATTCGAGAGATAATAGATAGAGGAGATGTGAAAATATGTAGAGTACCTCCACTTGACAATATTACTGACCCACCGACAAAGCCTCTTGCGCAGCAGAAGCATGATGGCCATACTAGATCAATGGGCATTAGGGGTATGCCTGATTGGCTCTAGTGCTAGTGGGAGATTGTTGCTGTAAGCCCTAGAGGCCAATACTTTTGGTACTTGCATCGAATTATTTATTAATTAATAAAAGGCTTTTTCTTTATTATGTTTGATTAATAAAGTCCCTAGAATAGCTAGTCCGTTTAATGTATCAAGTATGACTTAATCATGAGATCACATTAAACATAAGGACATTATTCTTAAAGTATCCGTAGTCGAGCTTTATTGTGAAGTGGGATAACATTAAAGCATTAAGACTATTATGTTTGTACACTGATGATCACATCTCATGGATCATGGATAAAGAGTTATCAAGTCTTAAACAAAGGTATGAATATTAAGAGTAATATTTATACCGGATTGACCCGCTATGAGAATACTATATAGAA
This sequence comes from Lathyrus oleraceus, assembly GCF_024323335.1. Classification (NCBI taxonomy): domain Eukaryota; kingdom Viridiplantae; phylum Streptophyta; class Magnoliopsida; order Fabales; family Fabaceae; genus Lathyrus; species Lathyrus oleraceus. The sequence continues at coordinate 190,661,800 of NC_066584.1, read as the reverse complement.
AGTTATGCAAAGTGTCATAAGTTATTCTCATGGTGATAATGGTGTATACCACTCTTCGACCTGAAACCACTATGGATCCTAGATGTAGAGTCGAGTGCTTTGTTGTTGATCCAACATTGTGCGTAACTGGATAACCATAAAGACAATTGATGGGTACTCCACGAAGCATGCTGAGGGACATGAGTGACCTAGATGGAATTTGCCCATCCTGCATAACAGGATAAATGTCTATGGGCCCAATATTGAACTGGACAAGGATGACACGGTCTATACCTTGTGTTCAATATAGACATAAGGGCAAAGGGGTAATTATACACATAATTATTATCACAGCAGGTTTTGTCAGATCACATGACATTTTCGTGTCTTGGGTAGCAGTGATGTGTTGCTAGATACCGCTCACTGTTTATTATGTTAAATGCGTGATTTAATATAATTGCCAACGTCGCGAAAACCTACAAGGTCACACACAAAGGACAGGTTGATGAGAAATAGAGTAACTAAGGAACACTGTATGGTACGGTGCACTTAAGTGGAATACGAAATATGGTAAGGTACCACACACTTAAGTGATTTTTGGCATATTATAAGATATGGGCCAAAATACACTTAAGTGGGCTTTTTAGCTTGAAGCCCACACAAGTGGTTCTATAAATAGAACCCTTGGGTAGAAGCATTATCACTCAGACTAAAACTCAAGTGAAGACTTGGAATTTCGTTTCCCTCTCTCTCTCACTCAAAGCCTTCATTCGTACCAGCCAACACTGAGATTGAAGGAACCTGTTCGTGTGGATTGAGTAGAGGCGTTGTCATCGTTCAACGTTCGTGATCGCTCCGTGGATTTGTTTCCAAGGTTTTGATCATTACAAGAGATCTGCACCAAAGGTTTGAATCGCCACAAGAGGTGACGATTCTATCACTGATCATGCCCATTCGTAAGGATTACTAAATGGAGAAAATTTTAAATTCTGTTGCGCCTTGGATGGCAATTCTCCTTCACTTTCCTCATCACTCCCTCTACCACCCTCAAACTCTCAACCACTATTACAACATATTCTATCTCACCTTCCACGCATACTATAACTCCCAAAGAAAAATCCAAATCTGAACAACCAACAACCTCACTCCCTTCCTCATCTGAACCAACACCTTCTATACCAATCCTTTTTGAACCAAAACCATCAGAACCCACAACCTCTGACCCCATCCCTCCCAGAACCACCATATCTTCATCTCCCTTACCTCTTTTCAACCTTCAAACAACATCCATTACCCACTCTGAAGCCATCATGTTCAACAAACCCTTTTCACCATCCTTATCCTCAAACCCTAGTTCCCCTCCTTATTATGACCTCACTTCTAACACTGAAGATTCTGGTTCAAATTAACCTGACCAAACCATGAAGACCTTCAGGCCACAGTTGACTCTGATAAGACTCTTTCTGTAGTTGAACCATCTGAACCCATACCTTTACCATCTGAACTTATTCCCAAACCCTCTGAACCATCTCACTCTACCTACCTTTGATGAGGCACTAGCCAAGTTCTCATAGAGTTAAGCCTCCAGATTTAAGAAGCTCTCTGACGAATCTAACACCAGTGACAATCCTTATGAAGTAAGGAAAAACTGGAACGGATTCTTCAGATGGATGACTTCTGAAGTCTTCAAGCTGAAGGGCATATCTGAACTGAAGGTAGAGAAAAACAAGAAAGGGGGTTTGAATTATTTTTAACTAAAATAAAAACTTTTTGAAATGAGACACAAGCAAAAACAAATGATATCAACACTGAATTTTAGACTAGTTCGCTTGAAATTCAAAGCTACTCCAGTCCACCCGGCCAAGGTGATTTTGCCTTCAAAAAGGACTTAATCCACTAATCTTTAAAGACTAGACAAACGATCATCTAAGAGGATAAATATCTCTTATCCCTCTCAAGTATACAAACTTCACAAGTCACTTGAGGAGAGTTTCAACAAATAAATAGAATTACAATAATGCTTAATGCTTCTAGGTAAGCAGAAATTACACAAGGTAAAAGCAAAAGAATTATTCAGACTTTAGAGCAGCAGCTCGTGTGAGGAAGAGAATGAATGATGGATGTGACAGAGTGTTATATTCTCATGTGTTTTTTGTTCTTCTTAGTGAGGCGTTCCGTCCTTTATATAGGAGTGATGAGAAGACCGTTGAGTGCTTGAAAGTCAGAATCTTTGGCAATGATGGATGATTAATGTCATTAATCTTTGTGTTCTTTCAAAAGCAGTTTTGGGGCGCCATAAATTTCTTCCTGAATTAGATTCTTTCCATAAGTGAAATTCTTCATAGCTAAGTAGTCTGAATCAGCGGGTTCGAACATTAGAGTCTCTATTCAGCAAGTGTTTCTTCAGATAGATGCTTGTTGCTGACTGTCATCATAGACTCTTCTGATTAGTTTCTTCAGATCTCAAGGCTTCAGATCATAGAGTGTGTTCTTCCGTTTCAGAGTGTCTGATGTCTCTTGTTGAGTTTACACTTCCGTTAATCAGAATCAGAGTTTCTGCTTGCGTATCTTCTGAGTGATATCTCAGAACATCTATCTGTATTTGATGGATGTTTATCTGACTATTTTGATTAGAGTCCTCAAGACTTAGATAAATTTTGTTAGGGTACCATTTTTGTTTCATCCTTTGTTATCATCAAAATCTTAGAGATACATGTAGAAACTAGATTTGTTCTACATGAACAAGTCAAAAATGACTTCATCAGAGGTGCTGAGGAGAAGTTGGAGGCTCGTCTGGCGAAGGAAGCATCTGAGAAGGTAGAAAGGGAAGTTGCGGAGAAAGCTGCTGCAAAAGCTACTGCCAAGGAGGTAGTTGAGAAAGCCGATGTAGAAGTTGTAGTCAGAGATAAAGTTGAAGCTGAAGCAACATTGGTCGTTGAAGCTTCTTAGAAAGCCGCTGAAGATGCTAATAAGACCACTGAGTTTTCTCTGACTCAATGAGAGTCATCAACAACTGACCTTGCTCCTCTAGTCATCATGACTCTAGAAGAGTTGCAGAACGAACAACAACTGGTCAAAGCCAGACTCGACAACCCGGACCAGGTCCACTCCAGCATTCAAAGTTTGCTAGATGAGATACTTCAGAGGTTGCCTCCTCCACAAAACCCTTATACACTCTAGGATTTTTATGTAATTTTCTCTAAGTGTTTTTGCCTCTAAGGCTTTATCTTTTATTTCTTTCTGTACTATGTATAGTTTTTTCGTATCAATGAAATTTTGAGTTACTTACTTTTTGAAACTAACAAAAAAGGGGAGAATTAAAAAGAAGTCTTTTGATGAAGTAACTTATCTAACTCTCAGAAATACAATGCTTATTGTCATACCCCAAAATTCACCCTACCCTTCACAATGATCATCTAGGTCACCAATCCTAAACATTTGCATATCATCTTGAGCATTCATTTCATTTGCATGAGCATGGTTCAACACAAAGAGATAAGTGGCTTGAATTCATGGCTTTGTACTTGCACCTAGTAGAAATTAGGACTTCCTAGAAACTTGGGAGTGGCTCTAAACCAAACCCTAACTTGGAGATGGACCTTGATGATTAGGTATTGTGCCTATACTGGGCGTGTAAATTGTGGCTCCTTGAGAAGGTAAAACCCTAATTTGGGATCCTCACTTGACCATGGCATCCCCAAACCCTAATTATTGTCATCACTCTTTGTTGTGCCCCTAACCCCATTTCATTGGTCCATCATCATTCATGGTGCTTGATTCTCTTGCTTAGGTCAAAATGCATTCGACAACCTTTGGTCATGACTCATTCTTGTGGACCCTCTTGGTTTTGAACCCTAGTTTCATGGTTCCCTTCATCTTGTCTATTCCCTTGGTTTAAGCCCAAGTACATGGTCCAACATCTTTTATCTACTTCTATTCCATAGAATTCTATCTAGATCATTTACATGCTTAGTTCTAGGTCATTCTTTGCCATTTCAGCTGGTCAATGTTATTCCAGTCAATTTCATGCATGTCCATTGCTTGGTATCTGGTCCATGGATCTTTGGGCAGGTCATGTCATTTCTCCATTTTTTGACTAATGGGATTCATCCAAGATTGTGTCACATATCATCATTTCATGGTCTATTCTTTGGGCTTTATTTATTCCATTTCATTTCAAGTCATATTCAATTCATGTCCAAGTCATTGATTCATCAAGTTCATCATTTAGTTCATCAATTCATCTATTTCAATCCATTACAAGTATCATAGTCATACAAGATTCAATTGTTCATGCACAAAAAACAAATTTATCCACTTCAAGAGTCATTCAATTCAAATATCAATCCAATTTCAATCAAATAAGGAAATGTCATAAAATGTTCATTACATGGAAAAAAAATACAAAAAATGTGTGTTGACCAATTGTTGACTTTGGTGAATAGTTGACTTTTTGGTCAACTTTGACCAAAGTCAACTCAACCCCTTTTCATCCTAGAACCCTAAATCCCAATCCTAATTCTAATTTTAAGGCCGACTTTTTATCCTAGATCCTTGAGTTTTCCATGTGTGCATGATGCTTCAAATTCAAACTTGGTCACTTGGTTGCATGCCTTGTTCAACCACCATTTCCATATGTATTCATGGCCTATAAGGAGACCAAAGCAACTCAACAGCATACCACAAGTCTTGTTTATTTACAATCAAATTATCAAGCAATACAAGGATTTAGGATACCTTGCCACCTTACCAACCAAGTTGCTATCAAACCTAGCAAAACAATGTGCCACAAATAAGCCAATGACACAAGTCAAAATTTGAAATGAGAATGGAACCATACCAAAATACAGTGCAAACCATGACCAAAAAATGAAGCAATGCATTAGTGCAAGTCAGGCCCTCTTACCTGCAGGAACAACTCAACCATACTATGATGCAATACCTAGTTGTTATGAGTCAACATGATCATCCTGCAACAAAATAACACCAACAACACCAGACCTGCAAATCACCAGGCAACAAAAACAACATACCATGATCAAGCCTGTAATCATCTTGCAAAAGAAAATCAGTCCAAGCAATCATGGAAATGCAGTGCACAAACTCGGGCAAGTAACAATCCAATGCATAAAAACATCACGCCTCATACCCAGCAGCAACACATCAAGCAACTACATGAACACCAAGCATAGACCAACGCATTTGCTATAGAAAGATGATGCAGAACCAAGATTTAAGGCACAATGCAACCCTACTGCATATGATTTGGTACAGGGAACAAGGACTGCATATCGAAGCTAATAAAAGACATGAGATACAAGCCAGTATAAACATTGCACAAGCACCACTTCCATGCAGCCAGAATCAGAATGGCAAGCATCATAACCCAGCTAAATAAGTGAACCACTTCATAAACCAAAACTAATATAGCAACAAACCTTTAAAAATTCATATGCAACTAACAACAGCATGACATGTTCAAACTCAGTTTGACAAAATAACACATATTAACCAAGCAACATATCACTTACCACAAACATGAACCAAGGCACCCAATAGACTAGCATTTTCATACATTCAATGTACCATCAGTTAATCATTATCCCATCATCACATTAGATGCAAAGCATCATAGTTCAGTTCAGTAATCACCAAAAGAAAACATGGCTATGACAATGCAAAACAATTCCAAAAAATGCCACGAGCAGGTTACAGTAGCAGACCACTGTGTAATCCGGTTCATGGCATCAAATGCAATCCAAACACAGGTTTAGCCAAGTCCAAACTAGTTAAATAAACCAAGTCAGAAACCGATTTTCTCATTTCCAGCTCATCCAGTCCAATACAAGTTAATAGTTTTCAGTCATATTTTCTTTTTAATTCATAAAATAAATCTAAATTTCATTTCCAGCTCAGCATTCAATCTAAATCTAACTAACTCAGATTCTTCAAATCATTCCTAATCTACCCCTGATAAAGTTTTATAAAAAGCTTTGGACTCACTCATCATTGGGGTCGGATTTTGATTTCCAGAAAAATCTTGCAATTCAGAATCATTCCCTAACCCTCAGTACATGCTCAATCCATTGTTGTGAGAGTTTCAACATTCGAAGCTCTACACATCTGAGCTTTGAACCACCATTCAAACTCTCAACTCTCAATTCTAAGAACCACTTTCACGCTCCGACTCATTAACAGAAGCAAGTCTCAGAAGAAGAGGAGAAGAAGAGAAGCATTGTACAAGAAGAAATAGAGGAGAATCGAAGCTCACCTAAGATTGAATCTTCTTTGTCATCTTCACGCTGGTCTTCAAAAGGTAGATCCATTTTCGACTTCATCCTGTTACATTCTGGTTAGTGGTGTATAGTTTGGAACTCGAAGAATCAAAGCCCTAACCCTAGGGACTTTGATTCTTCCACTAGAAATTTAATTTGTGATGTTGTAGCTTAGTTTTTTTTTCCTCTTTAGCTGTGAGTTAGTCAGAAGAGCTAGACTCGTATCATTTGGATATTAGATTTGGAACCGTGAAGTGGAGACGGTCATTTTGTTGTTTGGTTTTCATGTTTGGAGCTCCACCGCCGCCGGCGATGAGCTCCGACACGGTGGAGGTTTGTTCTCCGGCCAAGGTATGGAGGGAATGTTTAAAAGGTAGGAGGTGATCTGGCACGTGAGGAAGGAGTTTAGTTCTTCTTTGATGAAGCAGATTAGGCCAAGGCCCATGGAATTACTTCTTTGCACCCTTGCCTCAAGTCTTACACCTCCTTCACCACCATCGTTTTCAATGGTGCACCCCCCTATTTGGGCTTATTGTTGGCATTCATGTCCATTCTGCCTTGTTTTTTTGGAGATCCATTTCACCTTGTTTGTTTTCTTTATTTTGATATTAAAATTTCATTTGATTTCGATATTAATCTTTGTTCGATTTTAGAATTTCATTTGGTGTTGATATTAATAATTGTTTTGATTTTAGAATTTTAATTTTATTTTTTATTTTGATTGTTTGATAATATTAGAATTGTTTTGATATTAGACATTTGATTTAAATTTAATATTTGATATTAATTTTGAATATTCTCTTTTTTTTTATTCGATTAATCCTAACATCTAACATTAACACCTAACTTTTACATTTCCACACTCGAACTCCTAAGTTTTTACATTCTTGTACCTAACTCCTAACATTTAATTTTTTGTCATTTTTTTAACTTTATTTTGCTTTATACCATATTGTGCATTCATCATCATTCTTCACTTCATCTTAATAATCAATTTAAAATGGACTAAACATAAAAATTGGAAAAGATAAAAAGGTTAAGACCTAAGCATGGATAATGGACAATGGACCATGGACTTCGAGATTTCTTTTAGGACCTTGGCATTGGACCTTGGATCATTGATGAACCCAAGCACGAAAGGAGGTTTAGGAACTTGGCATTAGACCTTGGACCATGGACTCTGAACAAGAATACATATGAGGAGCAATCACCTGAAGAATCTAACTTTGAAGTTCAAGCTCTAACTCGAAAGATTCTACAAGAGATATCTGAAGACTCTGCAAAAGATATCTAAAGACTCTATAAGAGATATCTGAAGACTCTGCAAAAGATATCTGAAGACTCTAACTCTGAAGACTCTGATACATGCTCAGAAACACGCCATCAAATATCACCCGATCAGAAACTTAAGGTGGAAGCATTCAAGTTGTAGTACAAGTCTGTTTAAGGAAACAATAGATTATACTCCAATACTGCTATGGAAAGGACATGAAATTTACTACCTTTAACTCCCACGGCTGACATGAAATCTCTATTCATTTCCCTCTAACGGTATCATCTCAAGTGCTATAAAAAGGCCTCCTTACAACCGGTTGAATACACAACACTAATATAACAACATTCTCATACACTAAATATTCTTCACCATTATTATTGTAAGAAATATTTTCCATACAAGAGTTGTTTCTTAATATTATGTGGTTGTTTTTTCATTGTTCTTAAAGTGTGTTTATACTGCTTATCTAGAAGCATCTAGTGAAACACTTGTAATTCTTGAAATTGTTTGTAATTCCTCAAGTGACTTGTTTAGGTCAGTAGACTTGAGAGGGCTAAGAGGTTGTTAAACTCTTAGATAAATTTTGTAATCTATTAAGATTAGTGGATTAAGTCCTTATTAAAGGCAAAATCAGTTTGGTCGGGTGGACAGGAGTAGCTTTGAATTTCAAGCGAACCAGGATAAATTGTTTGTGTTGTTATTATTTATTATGTGTGTGTTATTGCAAAAAGATTTTAAATTCTTGTGAAAACAATTCAAACCCCCATTTCTTGTTTTTCTCTACCTTCAATGAAGTCGCATAAGATGATGATGAATTGTCTCTAATCTCAAAAAGAGTCAACAGACTTTATAAACACATGCAAAGTGGTCAAGGGAAGTTCAAATGAGTCATAAGGACTGATGGTCGCGTTGATTCTTCGTCTGGACAAAATAAGCAAGCTTCTAGAAAAGAAGTTATCTACTTCGAGTGCAAGGAGCCAGACCACTAGAGAAATGATTGTCCTAAGATGATGAAGGACAGAAGGCCCAAGAAGAACTTCTCCAAAGTAAAGAAGGGGCTGATGGCCACCTGGGATGACTCAGAATCTGAAAAACAAGATTCTGACGAAGAAAAAGCCAATTTTGCATTGATGGAAACTACCGAGGAACCAAAAGACAAGGTATTATCAGAATCAGAATCTGACTCTGATTCTGAAGAGGTGTTTTCTAACCTATCTCGTTCTGATATTGAACCATGTCTCTTTGATATGCTGGAAAAGTACCAGAGTCTTCAGAGTAAATACAAGGACCTTAAACAAGTCCATGTAATTGCTTTTGAAACTCAGAAAGAGCTTGAGAAAGATATTTACTCTCTAAATGAAAAAGTATTTTTTGTAGAAAGTAACAACACCGCTTTGAAAAGCAAAATTTCAAAACTAGGGGAGGAAATAACTTCAGAAGCTTCTGGTATTGATTGCGTCATCAGATATGACAAAGCATTTCAGTACTTTATGGCTAAAAGCATAGATAGAAGCAAGATGGCTTCCTTAATCTATGGAGTTATCAGAAATGGCAAGAAAGGTTTAGGTTGTACAAAATCTATAAAACCTGACGAAATTCAGAAGGTCAAACCAAAACCTCTCTATGTGCATTTTATGCCTACTGACACTGAGCTTGATACTTTTCCACAGACACAAAATCATACCAAGGATAAGAATTATGTTCTGAAACCTAAATATCATGCACAAATCCCCCATGATTATCCTTCTGCTAAAAGACCCAAAGTTGTAAGAAACTCTGGGAAAATAACAAAAGAGGACCCAAAAAGTGGGTACCTAAGTGTCGCAACCTGAAAAATACAGTGTGCGAAAAAACAACCGGCGAAAGAAAATGACAGAAGAGTCGCCACCGTGCGTTATTTATCCCAAAGGAGGGAATGGAAACGCTCGAAGTAAACCTGAAAACAGGAAAGGAAAAGACAAGGTCTCGCAACCAAATCATGGGTTTGGTAGTCGGTTATACGAAGGGAAGGTATTAGCACCCCTACGCATCCGTAGTACTCTACGGGATCCATGTTTGTAGTTCTTGTCTAAAGGGTGTGAGTTTATCTTGTGTTGTTTACTAAAAAAGGGGTTAAATGAAAATGACTCGCACGGATGTCGCATCCACTGCATACGTATCTCATCTGAATATGAGAATCAGAGTCTTCGTAGCTCGACTGACCTATGGGTTGGGGGGATGTGTGCTCGCTAAGACATCGCGCCTTATGCCTACGCATCTCATCTGGAATGAGAATCAGAGCAAGCCGTAGTTCGGCTAACTACGGGGTTATGGATTGGGTTTTGGACGAACGACGTTACTACGCAATCTACCGGATGCTCGACCTTTGGAGACTTACTCGTCTGTAGTAGAAGGAGTAAACGTGTGTTCAGGAGAAGAAAAATCAATGAAGGGTTAGGGTTTGGGATGCTCATGCAAAAGGAGTCTTGGACGAAGGAACCTGTAAAAAAAAATAAACACACAAAAACATTGCCTCCTATCGAGGTCTTCCAGCTAGGAAAGCAGTAAAATGCGGGAAAAATGTAAAAGTACCACGCGGATAAAGATCCGAAGTAACAACAATTAGAGGAATGGGAAACTCAGGGATCCTTCCAAGCTAAACACCATCAAAGAAAGTGAGTCAGTACAGGTAATCGGAATAAAACCTCCAGGCGGTATCCCACAAATAAAGTGGAACATCAGGCAAACCATCTCTGCAAAAGTCATGTGAGCCCTCACAAAAACTCAACAAACAGGTTAGAGACAAAAAAAATAGGGTAATCAAGGGTTGCCCCCAAATCAAAATGTAACCACATGAATCATGCCATTAAAATTCACAAAAAAGACATGCATCAAAAGGGTATCAAATTCACCCATAATACCTCAAACATTCAGAGTATTTAAATTCAAAGCTCAAAGGTAATGGGAATAAGGGCAAACCTGATTGGAGAGCTTGATTGAAATTGAGTTGCACCCGTGAGGTTTACAAAACAATCTTTAGGGTTTATGTGCGGCAGAGGTGATTCTGTGCAGTTGAGTTCCCTTCAGGGTTTGGAGGCTGCTCTGAACTCTGTTAGCTCTTCTCTCACTATCTTTTTCCCCAGGGTTCTTCTCTCACTATCTTTTTCCCAGACAGGGTAACAGGAATAGAATTCCTTTTGTTTCACTGAAACTCTGAATTTATAACCTGATTTTTGTGGACCTGTGGGCTCAAATGAGAGAGGTCCAAGTCCAAGATTTTTTCTTTTATTTATTTATTTATTTTTCATTTTCCGCTTCTTTTTTTTCCGTTTTTTTTTTCAAAACACGTGGGCTTCGCCTAGCGAGCATGACTGCTCATGAACAAACCTTTGCTCCTTCAAGATTAACGTTTTGACTGACGAATAGACCACTGTTGGCAGTAACTCAAGTCTTTCCCTTGTGTTGACTGATCATCTAAATAGAGCCCACAAAGAGTCCTGGATGATGTTCTAGCTTCTCGGATCCGATTCTGATTGTCATGATGAAATGCAAATGCTAAATGACCTAAAAATGAATGCATGCATGAGGCGTAAAGCGTATGCTTCCAAGAAAAATGAAGGGTAAGTTTTGGGGTATTATAGCTGCCCCTATTCAATCAACTGGAGACCTGGAAAGAAGATAGTAGCGGCTTTCGTCCTTTCGAGGTATCAAGGGATTGAATACAATAAGAGCCCGAAAATTTGCACTGAAGTGAAGTGAAGTAACACTGCCTGTCAGAATCGGAGAAGAGGTGGTCTTGAAAGAAGAATTCGTCTGGTACGGTGAGAGTCAGTCTGAATACCGAAAAAGAATGTTAACCTGGATACCAAAATAAATGGTAACACAGAAATAACCATGGCCTGAATGCCGCTCATCAGTCTGAATACCGAAAAAGCATGTTAACCTGGATACCAAAATAAATGGTAACACAGAAATAACCATGGCCTGAATGCCGCTCATCAGTCTGAATACTGGAAATGACTTCGATCTGAACATCGGGAGATATGAGATTATTAATATCGATCTGAACACCGAGAGGCTAGCCTGAATGCCACAAGTTGCGTCGACCTGAACGTCGGAAACTTCTTCGATCTGAAAATCGGAAAATTGGCCTGAATGCCACAAGTTGCATCAACCTGAACGTCGGAAACTTCTTCGATCTAAACATCGGAAAACTGGCCTGAACGCCACAAGTTGCATCGACCTGAACGTCGGAAACTTCTTCGATCTGAACATCGGAAAACTGGCCTGAACGCCACAAGTTGCATCGACCTGAACCTCGGAAGCTTCTTCGATCTGAACATCGGAAAACTTCATGCCTGTCAGCATCGGCAGAAATAGTGAACGATAATAGAGGCGGCGCATGGGCCAATGACACTTGATGGGGATAACAAAGGTAAGTCATGAACAATCTTCAGTCTGAGTACTGGAAACAACTTCTGGCTTATCACTTGGGATACCGAGAATGTTTTATGCTTACATGCGTATGTTTGAATTTTTCAATGGCGTAATGCTCCATGAAAATGGAAATGCTACGCGATTTGGGAGGACGCAATGCAATATGATTCTACATGCAGGGATGCGAAATGCTGGGTAGAATGCCAAGCTGAGGCAAGGGGATCTGCTGGGGAAATGATCACCATCTTCTGGACCCTAGCAAGGCTGCTGGAGATGCACAGTGCAAAGAATTCTGTGGGGAAATGACCCGTCACACGGTGTTCTAGCAATGACGAAATACCGAGATTCTGACTAGGGAGAGAACGGCACTGAAAACCTGCTGTTGGGGAAAGCGATAGTGGTTCTGGAAACCACGATCTGCGAGAGATGACTCAGCAGGGGAAGCAAACACTGATATGGTACCGAGGTTCTGCTTCAAGGAAAGAAACCATGGATCTGGCATTGGGATTATCGATCTGGCCTCGAACTCTGAGGAGCAGCCGCTTCTGCTGGGAAGATACAATCTGGCACTGTCAACTCCGCTGGGGGTATATAGTATGACACTATCAACTCTACTAGGGAGTGTATAATCTGAAACCACCTCTTGGGGGGGAGGTACATTGGTGAGAACCCGCCGGGGATTGAAGAATCCAACGCTCTGATCAGCTCTGCAGGGATAAGATACCAAATTCGTCTGTTGGTGGAAAACATTCACGATCATCTGCAGGGGATTTTAAGGAAATGCCCCGAGGGTACCTGTTCTGAATAGACGATCCAAAGCACTTAAAATTTACAGCAATTTTAAATGTTTATTAAGCATGTACCTGTAAAGCTCTTATGTGTCATGATGCAATGTTTATCAAAAAATTCAGACGTCATTTTTGCAAGCAAAACAGAAAAATGAAAATGAAAACAGAGATATACTGAATAACATGATTTTATTGATTGAACATCCTCTGAATAGGAATTTACATCAGGAAGCAATCCCTGGAAAGAGGTAATCGCACAACAGATAAAAACAGACATTAATCTAATGGCAATGTGAAATGGATTTCTATTGGGTTCCAATTCTGCTATGACTTGCTCGTCTTCAAGATCCTCCAGATGATCAGCTTTCTGAAAGAGTGATTGGACTGTTTCCTATCCTTCAAAAGTTTCCAGTCATTGACATGAGATGAGATTCAGAACTACTCAAAACGCAGTCATTCGCTTAATCCCTAACTTTTGCCTGGATCGCCCTTTTCGGGTTTTCAATCCACCGGGATACCCATTTTTGCCTAAGTTTCCTTTTCAGGTTTTCAACTTACCAGGTGTACAATCTTTTCACTTTTAATCCCTAATTTTTGCCCGAACCTTTTTCATTTTCTTGGTTCGCCGGGATGCCCATTTTTGCCTGGACTACTCTTTTTATTGTCCAGCGGGTCTATTTCATGCGAAGTATTTTTTAACTGCGTCTGAGTAAACCGAGGAAGTGAAGTTTTCACCATCCATCGTTGCAAGCATTAAGGCCCCACCATCAAAAACCTTGGTGACAATATACGGTCCATCATAGTTAGGAGTCCACTTACCCCTGTGATCTGTCTGAGGAGGAAGGATCCTTTTCAACACCAAATCTCCGACCTGGAAGCATCGAGGACGCACTTTCTGATCAAAGGCTCTCTTTATCCGACTTTGATACAACTTCCCATGACAAATGGCTGCCATTCGCTTCCCTTCGATATGACTCAACTCATTGAACCTTGTCCGAATCCATTCAGCTTCGTCTAACTTGACATCCAACAGGACTCTTAGAGAAGGAATATCCACTTCAACAGGTAGGACTGCTTCCATACCATACACAAGGGAGTAAGGGGTTGCCCCGGTCGATGTACGTACTGAAGTACGGTACCCATGCAAGGCGAAGGGTAGCATCTCATGCCAATCTCTGTACGTAACGACCATCTTCTGCACAATCTTGTGTTATGTTCTTATTTGCTGCCTCAACAACGCCGTTCATCTTAGGGCGGTAAGGGGAAGAATTGTGATGCTGAATGTTGAAGTCCTGGCACAACTCCTTCATCATTTTGTTGTTGAGATTAGAACCATTATTAGTAATGATTCTTTCGAGAATTCCATAACGACAAATGATTTCTTTCTTTATGAATCGGGCAACCACATGTCTGGTGACCTTCGCAAATGACGCTGCTTGACCCACTTGGTGAAATAGTCGATGGCAACAAGGATGAAGCGGTGCCCATTGGAGGCAGTCGGCTCAATCTTTCCAATCATATCAATTCCCCACATAGCAAAAGGCCACGGCGAAGACATCACATTCAAAGGATTTGGCGGCACATGTACCTTATCAACATAAATCTGGCATTTATGGCACTTCCGAGCATATTTGAAACAATCAGATTCCATAGTCATCCAGTAATAACCTGCTCTCAACAATTTCTTAGCCATTGCATGTCCACCGGCATGAGTACCGAAGGAGACTTCATGAACTTCCTGCATTAACATGTCTGCTTCATGTCTGTCCACGCATCTGAGCAAAACCATGTCGAAGTTCCTCTTATACAGAACATCGTCTTTGTTCAAGAAGAAACTGCCTGCCAATCTTCTCAAAGTCTTTCTATCATTGTTGGATGCCCCTGCAGGGTACTCTTGATTCTTCAGAAAGCACTTGATGTCGTGATACCAGGGCTTGTCATCAACTACCAGTTCAGCAGCAAACACATACGCGGCCCTATCAAGGCGCATCACGTCGATCTTGGGAGCATGGTTCCAACGGATCACCGTGATCATGGAGGATAGAGTAGCAAGAGAATCTACCATCTGGTTCTCATCACGAGGTATATGGTACAGCTTTACTGTTGTGAAGAAAGTCAACAGTCTTCTCGTGTAATCTCTGTAGGGGACCAGAGTAGGCTGGAGAGTGTTCCAATCACCATTCACTTGATTGATTACCAAGCTGAATCTCCGAAGATGTCCAAAGTCTTGATTCTCAAATCAATGGCTTGCTCAATACCCAAGATACATGCTTCATACTCAGCTTCATTATTGGTGCACTCGAAAGTCAGACGAGCGGTGAAAGGCATGGGGGCACCTTTCGGAGTTGTAATGACAACACCAATTCCACTTCCTCTGGCGTTGACGGCCCCATCAAACATTAAAGTCCACTTTTCGTCTGGATCAGGTCCCTCTTCAACAATTGGCTCTTCACAGTCTTTCATCTTAAGGAACATGATGTCTTCATCTGGAAAATCAAACTTCATCGGCTCATAATCTTCAACCAGCTGTTGAACAAGATAGTCTGACAGAATACTCCCCTTGATAGCTTTCTGGGAAGTATACTGGATGTCGTACTCTATCAGTACCATTTGCCAACGAGCAAATCTTCCGGTGAGAGCTGGCTTCTCAAATATATACTTGACTGGATCCATTTTGGAGATCAGTAAGGTTGTGTGAGACAACATGTATTGTCTCAATCGCTTAGCAGCCCATGCAAGTGCACAACATGTTTTTTCAAGCATTGAGTATCTCAACTCGCAATCTGTGAATTTCTTACTCAGGTAGTAGATGGCTTGCTCTTTCCTACCTGTCTCGTCGTGTTGACCGAGAGCACAACCCATGGAATTGTCTAGTACTGTCAAATACATAATCAGCGGTCTCCTTGGGACCAGAGGCACAAGGATAGGAGGACTCTTTTATCTTCTCGAACGCCCTTTGACAATCATCATTCCACCTGATAGCCTGATCTTTTCTCAACAATTTGAATATTGGCTCACACGTGGCTGTTAGGTGAGAGATGAACCTTGCAATGTAGTTCAACCTCCCTAAGAAACCACGGACTTGTTTCTCTATTCTTGGCTCAGGCATTTCCTGTATCGCTTTTACTTTGGCCGGATCCACCTCAATCCCTTTTCCGATAACAACAAAACCCAGTAGTTTTCGAAATCTCACCCCAAAAGTACACTTGTTCGGATTAAGCCTCAACTTGAATTTCCTCAAACGCTCAAACAGTTTCTGCAAATTCACCAAATGTTCTTCTTCTGTCTGAGATTTGGCAATCATATCATCAACATAAACCTCGATTTCATGATGAATCATATCATGGAACAGAGTCACCATCGCTCGCTGATATGTTGCTCTGGCATTTTTCAGACCAAACGGCTTCACCTTGTAGCAAAAGGTGCCCCATGGGGTTATGAATGTTGTCTTCTCCATGTCTTCTGGTGCCATCTTAATTTGATTATAGCCAGAAAATCCATCCATGAAGGAGAATACCGAGAACTGAGCTGTGTTATCCACCAAAACGTCAATGTGAGGTAAGGGGAAATCATCTTTAGGACTAGCCCTGTTCAGATCCCGGTAGTCAACACACATCCGTACCTTTCCATCCTTCTTAGGTACCAGAACGATATTTGCAACCCATGGCGGATAATTTTTGACTGCTAGAAACCCTGCATCCAACTGTTTTTGCACTTCTTCCTTTATCTTGACAGCCATCCCGGGTCTTGTTCTTCTGAGCTTCTGCTTAACCGGAGGACAGTCCTCTTTGAGAGGCAAACGGTGTACCACGATGTCTGTGTCAAGCCCTGGCATGTCCTGATAAGACCAAGCGAAGATGTCAACATACTCTTGCAGCAATTCAATCAACCCCTTCTTCACATTGTCTTCCAAAGCAGCCCATATCTTGATTTCTCTCTTGGCGTCCTCGGTGCCGAGATTAATCACTTCAACAGACTCTTGATGTGGTTGAATGACCCTTTCCTCTTGTTTTAATAACCTGGTAAGTTCTTCAGGAAGTTCACAGTCTTCATCACCCTCTTCTTCATGAAAGATTGGATTCTCAAAGTCGAAGCGAGCCATAGCAGAACCGTTATCAATAGGATCCGGTGATGTGCATCTGCATGAGTGATGGTATGTTCTTATGAGTGTGAAAAAAAAAAGTGGAAACTAAACAAAACATTGCCATTTTTTTTTGAAAAACTGCAAAAATAGAAAGACAGGGAACGAAATATTTGAATGCAAAAAGACGTCCTTTATTTATGATAAAAAATGCAAGTGTCACATAGATGAGCCCTACAATGAGTCATTACGTCCTGGCGGAATGTAAGACTTGGATATGCATGAATAAACAAAGAAAATTACTCCTCCAGACAAGTGGCTTGGACAATCTCCTTAGAAGACCAATTGTTGAGAACTTCACCCGGGATCCTCGGACGCACCCAGTTATCGATGTCGCAATCACTATCCCCATCTTCATTGTTGACCGTAGAGACTAGTTTGACTTCTCCTTCAACCATGTTAACGTTGGCTCCACCATGCTAGGGCATGGGATTGTTGACGACATTAGGAGCTGGTGCAAAGTTAATGGCCTTCGAATCAATGAGGTCCTGAACTACGTGCTTAAAAGCTTTGCAGTTCTCAATATTGTGGCCAGGTGCCCCAGAGTGGAAGCTACACCTAGCGCTAGCGTCATAACCCACCGGAAGCCTACCAACGGGAGGAGCAAGAGTGCGCAACTGCACAAGTTGTAGTTGTTGAAGACTAGCAAGCAACTGAGCGTACGACATTGGAAGAGTGTCGAAACACCGGTCCATCGTCCTTGGCCTCGGTTGATAGGCTGGTCTGTTACCCGATTGTTGTTGTTGGTACTGAGCTGGTTGACGTTGTGGTTGTTGTTGTTGTAGTGGTGTTGCAGCTGGAATGGTCACAGCCGGAACATACGGTTGCTGATGATAGTTCTGAAAGTTATTCCTCCGGTTATCCCGGTTCTGATAAGAAGATATGGAACTTGCATCCCCTTCTCTCCTCTTCTGTCCCTGGATGAACGGCTTCTTCACCCCTGATGAGGATCCACCTCCACTCTGGGTCTTGTATGTCCTCAGGTACTTCTCCACCCTCTCTCCGGTAGAGACTACATCAGCAAAACTGGAGGCATTGCAACCCACCAGGCACTCCAAATAAGGTCCTGGCAGAGTGTTCATGAACATGTTAGCCATTTCCTTCTCCAACATAGGAGGTTGAACACGGGAAGCTGTTTCTCTCCAGCATTGAGCGTATTCTCTAAAGCACTCATTTCTTTTAAGAGACAGATTTTGAAGTTGAGTTCTGTCCGGAGCCATGTCTGCATTATACTGATACTGCTTCACGAAAGCATCAACCAAATCCCTCCAGCAACGGATGTGGGCTCTGTCCAGCCTCATATACCATTCTAGGGATGCCCCAGCTAGGCTGTCCTGGAAAAAATACATAAGCAACTTTTCGTCATCGGAGTATGCAACCATTTTACGGAAATAGGCTTGCACATGGGTCTTCGGGCAAGAGTTGCCATTGTATTTGTCAAATATCGGGACCTTGAATTTCGGTGGCACTCTCACACCTGGGACCAGCCCCAAGTCAGCAACATCTACTCCCAGAGGATTCTGTCCTTCCACTGCCATCAACCTCTCTTCCAATCTTCTAAACATGGGGTCCACACCATGACCCATACCAAAGTCTTCCTGCAGCAGAGGGAACTGATCGTCCTGATCATCATGAACGGGTTGTTGACCGGAGGTGACATGTAGGATTGGGATAGGCCCCGGTCCATTGGATCCATTAGCCTCTCCAGCTGGAGGATCAGTCACCGTCTCTAGTTGAGCAGGGAGATTCCTCTGTATCATCTGCCTGAGCTCTTGCTGTCCTTGAGCCACCCCTTGAACCACATCCATGAATTGATTCATGCGGATTTTCATCTCAGCGAACTCTTCCTATAGGCTTTCCATTACTCTCTGTTGGTTTCTGCGGGTACCGTACCGGTGAATGCTTGGGTCAGCTATCCTGCTGATTGAATACCAAACAAACTGAGAACACTTTGGTGGTACCTGTTATGCAAGACATGCTAATGAATATGTAAATGCAATGACATGTTTATCAATTCCAAAGGTATTCTACCCCTTGATTCCAGTCTCTCAATAGATAAATGATGTAAAAAAAAAGACTAAGCCGTTGATGAGAACCAAGAAAATTCCGACTAGAATCAAGTAGAAGATATAAACCCCACAGAAATGGATAAACATGTGTGAATGATTATGAATGCTAAATGATGTGATGGAAAATGATGTGAATGCAGTGTAGTGGCATGGGAATCAGGATCGCTGTATCTGCTTGAACATCTGTAAGGTTGCACTGTCTGGAGAGAAATTAAGAGCACACCCAACAAAGGTCATCGGATGGATCATGTTATCCTTAATATCAACCACCCAATTTGGTGGATTATGGTTTACACCTTATCAACACCCAAGTTTCATTGATATTAAGGATACCCGATCGGATCAACCATGAATCAAGGGTTTGTTACAAGTCACGAGCATGGAGTTTAGGTTAAGAACCACCCAAAAGGAGTGTACTAAGGTTTAAACCTGCCAAACATGTTCTACAAAAGGTTCCCATAGTCATAATCCCATCTTTCGGATATTATCGGAGGAATGACTACTCGTATTCCAAAAATATTCTCAAGAGAGACTCTTATGAGTGTAGTATCGCGTAACAATCGTATCAAATCTTACACTTGAACGACTTTCGCACTACGTCCTATGAATAGGCCAAGATGGGTTTGGTAAACTAAGGTCCTCGACTTCTAAGGTCCATATTGGAAAAAGTAATGTCTAACCACAACTTACTTGTGTGACATTATTGATCTCAACATGACCTCCACCAAGTGAATGGGCTTGCAAGTCAACTTGCTAAGGAATAACTCCACACAAGTCGACAAGACTATGCCATTCTCCTATCCTAAGTGCACTCGAGTTCGGGTATAGAACTCATCTCACAAAGATCACCAAGCAGCCATAGCCAGCCAACAGATACAGCAATGATATGTACACAATGCAATAAGGTAAAGCAGGTAAATAAATAACTGTACAAAAACATGAACACCCAATAAACAAATAAACTACAAAAGCTAGGAGGGACTCGCTTAGGGAAACCGGGTCCCCAACAGAGTCCCCAGTTGTCGCAACCTGAAAAATATAGTGTGCGAAAAAACAATCGGCGAAAGAAAATGACAGAAGAGTCGCCACCGTGCGTTATTTACCCCAAAGGAGGGAAAGGAAACGCTCGAAGTAAACCTGAAAACAGGAAAGGAAAAGACAAGGTCTCGCAACCAAATCTTGGGTTCGGCAGTCGGTTATGCGAAGGGAAGGTATTAGCACCCCTACGCATCCGTAGTACTCTACGGGATCCACTTTTGTAGTTCTTGTCTAAAGGGTGTGAGTTTATCTTGTGTTGTTTACTAAAAAAGGGGTTAAATGAAAATGACTCGCGCGGATGTCGCATCCACTGCATACGTATCTCATCTGAATATGAGAATCAAAGTCTTCGTAGCTCGGCTGACCTATGGGTTGGGGGGATGTGTTCTTGCTAAGACATCGCGCCTTATGCCTACGTATCTCATCTGGAATGAGAATCAGAGCAAGCCGTAGTTCGGCTAACTACGGGGTTATGGATTGGGTTTTGGACGAACGACGTTACTACGCAATCTACCGGATGCTCGATCTTTGGAGACTTACTCGCCTGTAGTAAAAGGAGTAAACGTGTGTTTAGGAGAAGAAAAATCAATGAAGGGTTAGGGTTTGGGATGCTCATGCAAAAGGAGTCCTGGACGAAGGAACTTGTAAAAAAAAATAAACACACAAAAACATTGCCTCCTATCGAGGTCTTCTAGCTAGGAAAGCAGTAAAATGCGGGAAAAATGTAAAAGTACCACGCGGATAAAGATCCGAAGTAACAACAATTAGAGGAATGGGAAACTCAGGGATCCTTCCAAGCTAAACACCATCAAAGAAAGTGAGTCAGTATAGGTAATCGGAATGAAACCTCCTGGCGGTATCCCACAAATAAAGTGGAACACCAGGAAAACCATCTCTGCAAAAGTCATGTGAGCCCTCACAAAAACTCAACAAACAGGTTAGAGACAAAAAAATAGGGTAATCAAGGGTTGCCCCCAAATCAAAATGTAACCACATGAATCATGCCATTAAAATTCACAAAAAAGACATGCATCAAAAGGGTATCAAATTCACCCATAATACCTCAAACATTCAGAGTATTCAAATTCAAAGCTCAAAGGTAATGGGAATAAGGGCAAACCTGATTGGAGAGCTTGATTGAAATTGAGTTGCACCCGAGAGGTTTACAAAACAATCTTTAGGGTTTATGTGAGGCAGAGGTGATTCTGTGCAGTTGAGTTCCCTTCAAGGTTTGGAGGTTGCTCTGAACTCTGTTAGCTCTTCTCTCACTATCTTTTTCCCCAGGGTTCTTCTCTCACTATCTTTTTCCCAGACAGGGTAACAGGAATAGAATTCCTTTTGTTTCACTGAAACTCTGAATTTATAACCTGATTTTTATGGACCTGTGGGCTCAAATGAGATAGGTCCAAGTCCAAGATTTTTTCTTTTATTTATTTATTTATTTATTTTTCGTTTTCCGTTTTTTTTTTCGTTTTTTTTTTGTTTTTTTTTTCAAGACACGTGGGCTTCGCCTAGCGAGCATGACAATTTATGAACAAACCTTTGCTCCTTCAAGATTAACGTTTTGACTAACGAATAGACCCCTGTTGGCAGTAACTCAAGTCTTTCCCTTGTGTTGACTGATCATCTAAATAGAGCTCACAAAGTGTCCGGGATGATGTTCAAGCTTCTTGGATCCGATTCCGATTGTCATGATAAAATGCAAATGCTAAATGAATTAAAAATGAATGCATGCATGAGGCGTAAAGCGTATGCTTCCAGGAAAATGAAGGGTAAATTTTGGGGTATTACACTAAGGATACAAGATTTTTTGTTACATACATCCTTAACAACTCAATTGAGACACCAACCATGGTACCTGAATAGTGGATGCTCGTAACACATGACATGCAAAAGGTTTATGTTCCAAAATTTGGAACTTAAGCCTGGAGGCTTCGTTGGTTTAGGAGGAAACCAGAAAGAAAAGATCATTGGCTCTAGAACCATTGGTAACAGTAAACTTCCTTTTATTACTAATGTTCTTTTAGTTGATGGTCTGATGCATGACCGATTGCTTATTAGCCAACTTAGTAACAATGGTTATGGTATCATTTTTAATCAAATGTCTTGTAAGGTTGTTAGTCAGAAAGATGGTACAATCCTTTTTAACGGAAAGAGGAAAACCAACAATTATAAAATTAGACTTTCTGATCTTGAAGATCAAATTGTAAAATGCAAAATGTCTGTTAATGAGGAGAAATGGGTCTAGCATAGACGTTTAGGCCATGTTAGCATGAGAAGGATTTCTTAACTAAATAAGCTTGAATTAGTCAGAGGTCTATCCAAACTGAAGTTTGCTTCAGATGCTCTTTGTGAAGCAAGTCAGAAAGGCAAGTTTTCTAAAACTTCTTTCAAAGCAAAAACTGTTGTTTCTACCTCTAGATCATTAGAACTTCTGCACATTGATTTGTTTGGACCAGTGAAAATTGCTTCTATTAATGGAAAGAAGTATGGATTGGTCATAGTTGATGACTACAATCGTTAGACGTGGGTAAAGTTCTTAATGCTTGAGGATTAGTCACATTCTGTATTTTCTACCTTCTGCTCACCAGTGCAAACAGAAATGAATTGCAAAATAGTCAAAGTCAGAAGTGATCATGGTGGCGAATTTGAAATAAACATTTTGAAAATCTTTTTTATTCAAATGGTATTTCCCATGATTTCTCTTGCCCTATAACTCCATAGCAAAATGGAGTTGTAGAAAGGTAGAATAAGACTTTACAAGAAATGGCTCGCACCATGATCCAAGAAATTGATATGGCTAAGCATTTATGGGCAGAAGTAGTTAACACAGTGTGTTACATTCAAAACAAGATTTCTATCCAACCTATTCTGCCTAAGACTCCCTATGAATTGTGGAAGAACATAAAGCCCAACATTTCTTACTTTCATCCTTTTGGATGTGAATGTTTTATGTTAAATACTAACGAGAATCTTGGCAAGTTTGACTCTAAAGTGCATACGTGTTTACTATTAGGATATTTTGAATACTCTAAAGGCTACAAAATCTTTAACACAAAAACACGAATTATTGAGGAATCAATTCATGTTAGATTCAATGATAAGCTTGACCCTGAAAAGTCAAAGCTATTTGAGAAATTTGCAGATCTTAAGATTAATCTTTCAGAATCCGAAGATACTGTCTCTAGAGAAAAAGACTCATAAGGAAAAGCTAAAGAATCTGAAGAATCGACTCAACCAGAAGCAATCATTGAACCAACTCATCAAAAAAGAGTAGATCAAGAACTTCTCATTCTGAAGAACTGATTCAAGGAGACAAGAATGCTCTAGTCAGAACCAGATTTTCATTCAAACCTTCTGAAGAGACTCTCTTATGTGTGGTGTCTCTGATAGAACCCACATCAATTGATGAAACTCTTCTGAACAATGAATGGATCATGACCATGGAAGAAGAACTGAATCAATTCACCAGAAGTGATGTTTGGGATCTCGTTAAGAAATCGAAAGGCTTTCATGTCATTGGAACAAGATGGGTCTTCAGAAATAAGCTGAATGAGAAAGGCAAAGTTGTCAGAAATAAAGCTCGACTGGTAGTACAAGGTTATATTCAGCAAGAAGGTATAAAGTACAAAGAAACCTTTGCTCCAGTTTCCAGTTCAGAGTCTATTCATCTTTTAATTTCTTTTGCAGTCAATCATAACATCATCCTTTATCACATGGATGTTAAGAGTGCATTTTTGAATGGATATATTTATGAAGAAGGATAAGAGGGATAAGCTGGAAGAGATTGTTGAAGTTATTTTCCAAGATGGAAAGAACTCCTCAAATGCCAAAAATATGCACAACCATCTTAGAATATGGTTCAAGATTCTTATGTGATGTATGCACCATAGACCCTTAACAAACTCTTTCTAACTACATCAACACAAATCAGAAATACATATTGTACGATATCTCTTCTGGAAGTAAGATGAGTTTACCTTCCATATATTTCAAGTATCTAAGGGAGCTGGTAAAGGAAACCTGAGATGGATCTCAAAAACCCAAAAAGTGGATACCTCTTGGAAGACTTATCTCAGATGTTTTGTTTGAGAGAAAGCTAGTTCAAACCCTGATGGATGATGGGTTAACCAAAGAAGTTGATATTGATTTTGGGAAAATATTCAATGTAAGGAATCTGAAAAACATGTATCTGATAACTGTTGTCACTGACGCTTCAGAAGCTCTAGATAGGAAAATTGTTGCCTCCAGAAGAATTCCTATTGAGGACTATCCAATTTTCACCAAGCAAGATCCTTAAGAAGTTATGGAGTCATATATTACTAATTGTCTTGGAACTGGTGTAGTTGTTGTAGCTTATTCCTTTAATGAGCTTCCAGACAAATACTCCTAACATTTACTCTCTCAAGAGGAAGAGTAAGCATAAGTCAATAGGTGATGGAACTCCTAGAATAGTCAAGCCTCTAGCCAAGATAACCTGAACCTCTTACATCTTAAGGAACACCATGGGACCAGAAGTAGAACTTGTTGGTTCTGGTTGTGATAAGCCAACTGAAGTTTCTACTTCTCACAATAGACCCCATGGTAAGTCTCTTCTATCTAAGACCTATTTCAATTTTGTTCATACTATTAACACTACTTCATCTACTCCACTCCAAACTACTCCAACACCTTATGTATCCATACCTTATGGAACAATCTCCAACCCCGAAGAAATACAACCCAATGTATCTGAAAGAGTTACTAATTCTATACCTACACCGAATAAAACCATTATAACTAAAACCCCATGAAATCCACAAACACTTCTCTCACAAATTATAAACCAAACTGAAAATATAACATCTCAACAAACTACTATTACAACTACTATACAACCATCTGAACAAACATAACCACCAATTTCTGAAACAATCCCCACATAATCTCAAAAAAATTAACTAGAAAATCCCCCTTCTGAAATCACAAATTACATTCATAATTCCTTTCCCATTATCATTCCAGAAGCCCGTGCTTTTCCAGAATACACATCAACACCACCAACTCCATCCCTCAACTTAACATCATAAATGAACCTGTCATTGACACCATCATGGAACACATCAGAAACAATGAACCCTGAACCCCTGATTCCTTTGACCTAACCATAAACATCTTATCTGATATTGAGAAAGAACTTGAACATATCATTGACCCTAATGAGATTGATAATCTACTTAGGCAGTTTGAGTAAGAAGCAAATGAGCGTCTACACTTTATGACGCAAGATTGCACAGAATGTGTCAATCCTACTCAAAGTGGTGCTGCTTCGGATGAGTTCAAAAGATGGATGAATTCACGTTCGTGGGAGGTGAGAGAACTCTGCTACAAAGCTACTTAGAAGATATTTCATGAGAAATTATCTGGAATCATAGAGCCTCTGGTGGAGATGTTTACTCCAAAACCTCCTCCTACTTCTGAAGTTGAAGCTGAAACAAAAGTTACTCTTCCTCCTCCAAAACTGAGATTACCACAATTTCTGGAACAAAGCCAATGGTGGAAGATAAACCCATTCCTATTTTGCTGAAGACTCTGGAAGAAATCAAGCAAGGTTGTTAGGGCTCACCTGGACAAGCAAGATGACATGTTTAAGGAACAGGCTCAGACTAACACAAAGGTTGAAGGACTGCTTCAAGTTATCTTGTCAAGATTCCCACCCCCAAGCTAGAATACAAAATGCTTGTAAAATGTTGTTTTATTTTCTTTTGGTTAAGTGTTTATCTTTTGATTTTATATCTTTATATTTTTGAATGAAATTGAGTTTCCTTTGTCTTTATCTTTTATCTTTTTTATATTTATCTTTGTTATTGATGACAAAGGGGGAGAAGGGTGGACACAATTTTGATATATTTATTTCCCTTCTAAATCCCAAACATTTCTGACTCTATTACTTCTTTCTAACTTTTCTGAGTAATTTGGGAACTTTCATAAAGTTCACCAATATTGATAAGAAGATACTTCTCATTCATGTTAACCAGGTCTTTCAGAATTTAAGTTAACTAGATCTTTCAGAAGTTCATTTATTCAAACTATCAAGATTTTAACTTCATAGTCAAATAGGCGTTAACCAGGCTTATATAGGTTTTAAACCAAGTTCTGATCAAACCAGGCCTTGATACAAGAAATTGAGAATTTCTAATAAAGCTCTGATACAAGGAATTGACTCTAAGATCTAATATAAGTTTAACCCAGACTCTGATGCAAGACAGACTCTTGACAACTAGACTTTCTAATACAACACATTCTGATACATGAAGTCAAGAAAACTAAAATCAAAAGATATTTCAACCAAAAATCTTCAAATATTTTTCTCTTTCATATTCTGAATCAAAATTATTTTTTGGATTATTTTTGGTATTTTTCATGAATTAAATGTTTTTGTGCATATTTTTTATTATTTTAAAATACTTCTGACTTTTTAAAAATCATGAAATTTTTTGTCTAAGGTCCTTTGACTTTGTTTGACCTAGCATAAATCCCTTGGCTATTTATTGGGGGTTTTGATAGGATTTGAGGTTTTGACCAAAACAAAATGCATTTTAATTAATTTTTAATGTGATTTTTAATTGATTGAATGTTTAAAAATTATGTTGAGTCATTTTTATGATATTGTGATGTTTGGCTTTCTGTTTGGGCCTTGGTCATGTTTGATTTGACTTTTGTTTGATCAAAACCATTGGATTTTGGGGATTGATGAAATGCACATTTCATCTCCCAAAATGAATGGATGGTATTGATCAGATGAAATTCCTCTCATGATCAATTTATGTTTCTATTTCCCCTTCCTTCTTCATCTTTATCCATATTCTTCCTCATTCCCTCATTTGACCAATGAAATCTCTAATGTCTAAATACTAATTGATTCATCAATGACCATGTGTCAGATGAATCAATACAAGTCTGACTGAGATAGGTCATCCCATTTGTTCATTTAGTGTGTGGTTTGTTTTACGAGTTTGGTTCTTTGTACCAAATCTAAAACATGCATTAACACCCATATTTTTATTGTCCGGCCTTAGATAGTTGTGACTTCTACATAAGTCCAATTACGATTGCTTAACATAAAGCTAAATTTGATCAAGAAGGCATATCATTCTAGTAAGTGAGATTGTAAGTCTCCCTTTATTCATCATATTGTATGGAAACTTGACCTTTTTTCCTTTCATGAGAGATAGTGGAATACTTGTCTAATTATCCAAGTTGGAACCCTTCTCATGGAAGATGTCTTGGTTTAAGGATTCATACTTGTTTGCTTGTCTTTGTTTTGTTTGTGGTCTTAGGAACTTAAAACATTTAACAACAATAAAAACCCTAAAAAACAATTGTTGGACAATTGGATTTGATCTGAACTTTTGGACTTAGGATTAGGCAACATTCCCTATGCTAAAGGACTTGGCCAATGCCAACATCTGAGACTGAACTATCTCTGAATGTGCCTTCATCTGATGCAAGACCTTCGATCTCTTTGATTCATATGCTACTTTGTCTCTGTGCTTAATTGTTTATCTTGTTATTATTGTCTATATCTGATGTTTTGTTCTGAGTTGATCAAGGAATATTTCATCTGTTACATTGGAAGACACTAAAGACTACTAGCTATTGGAGCGCTTGCTTGGATATGGCTATCTTTATTTGATACCTTGGTGTTCACTTGTGTAAGACCCCAATTTTGACCCTAAGATCCCTCATGGCATCGTAACATTGCATTTACAAAGCCTCAAGGATCATAAGCATCTTGGTTCCCCTTGCCTTTGGGTGGTACCTCTTGTGAGTGGTTTGAGATCACCAAGCATGCTTGAATTGTATATTAGTGATTTTCTCATCTTTATTCACTAACCAAAAGCACAAAAATATGTCATTAACATCTTTTGTTTGTAGCTTGAGCAATCACAAGGTCAAAAGCTTCTAGGAGATCCTTTGTGCAAAGATATGGCCAAGAGAAGATGAAAGACAGCATGGTAATGGTTCCCAAAGCTCTCACCCATCAAATATGCCTCCCTAGTATCTCAATTCATCATTTTGATCAAAGAAAGTCAAAGGGTTTGAGGTTTGTTCCTCAAAGAAACCCTAATTCATCTGATCATCCACAATGCCTTGCTAGTGAAGCAACCTCAGCCCATGGTCAAATACAATCAAGGGAAGTTCTTTAATTAATCATTTCATGCATATTTGAACTTATTTGAGTGTCCTCAATCATCAATTCATCAAGATATGAGTTGTGGACTTGAGAAGTTGATCAGTCAATTCATCTGACGATTTTGAAATACACTGAGACCTAACTTTTTGTGTGTTGGTCAAATGGAGATGATCCCAAGAGAAAAAATGTTATTAAGGATAATATGAACAACCTTTATGTTCATCAAAAATTCATTTGAAGCTTGTAAGGTCATCTCCCATTCCAAGACATTATAGGTCATTTTGACTGAAACCCTAATTTTGGGTCAACTTCCCAAGGACATAACTCATGCATTTTTTACGATTTTGAGGTGGGATCAAATGCATTGGAAATCTTAAGATGTCTAATTCAAATGTTATGTTGAACAAAATTTCAAAATCTCAAATTTTATACATGTGATAATGCAAAACATTATAGATCACTTTGGACCAAATGCATTGAAAGGCAAAAAAGTCCAACTTCAAGTGCTCATAACTCCTTCATCAAAAATCCAAATGATGCAAAATGTAAGTCTGTTGTAATTGTCTTGAAAAGATCTACAACTTTGATGTTGG
The DNA here is from genome assembly GCF_024323335.1 of Lathyrus oleraceus. NCBI lineage: Eukaryota > Viridiplantae > Streptophyta > Magnoliopsida > Fabales > Fabaceae > Lathyrus > Lathyrus oleraceus. The sequence goes on along the minus strand of NC_066584.1, from coordinate 190,633,049 downwards.
AGGTTTTTCAATTTGGGGCATGCATCATCAAAACAGAAGGGCTTGAAGTTGGTCCAATTTGGTAAAATTTTCAAAGGCATGTTTTGCACTATGAACTTCATGGCCTATTTTCATAAATTTCCACACTTCAAATGAGTTTTTGGCCAACATAACATTTGTTCCTTATGTCAAGAACTTTCCAACCATTACCCATATGCCTATGTTTCAATTTTTCAAGTGGCATTTTCGAAGAGGTGAAGTTTTAGACTCAATTATGCATAATATGTGAGAATTCATTACACAAGCTTATACATTGCCATCTGCACGTCCATTTCAAGTGGTTTGGTCATCAGCATGCAAATGCAATTGAATTTGGGCCTTCTACATGATCATGCAAGCCCATGCAAGGAGAATCCACTTGCCATGCACACGAGAATTTTCACTTGCTCAGCCAATTCCATCTATAAATAGACATGCTTGGTCACTTCAAAGGAGACCCTGGATCAATCTGAAAAGCTGCAGAGATCAAAACCTAGCCATACCTAAAGGAACTAGTTCACATTTTCTTCAATTTTTCAGATCTAAAATTCAACTGAATTTGGTTGAATCTTTAGATCTAAAGTTCCTAGACCTCCATCATATGATCCATTGAACTTCTGTTTTGCCAAAAGAACCAAGGAAATGAGCTCAGATCTTCACAATTCAAAGGTTTACTTCAACTGGTTTTTTCTTCGAAACTCATAATCCCTTGACCTATTGAACTAGATATTGTGTTGTCTGAAGCCCTCTCTATAGAGGCATCATTGTTGTGTGTTTAATTTTTGAAATCAAGCAAGTTCATGTTGAACACCATCATGCTTCCATCTCTGATTTCTCCGTTTATAGGAATCTAGAGTGGAAGTGAGTGGTACAGGAGTGATGTACATCACTTCCTCTTTCGAACGGTACCTAGATCGCCCGTTTTGGTGAACATTTGCTTTTCTACAATTTTTGAGTCTCACCGGAGCTCACCGGAGAAGACGGTGGCGCTGGCCACCGTCTCTTTGCCAGATCGATTGTGAGCCCTTGGATCTGATCTCCAGTTTGTATCCCAGACTTTAGATCTTATGACTTTTAATAATGCCATGTGTGACGCGTTTGATTGGAGACCACCATGAGCGCGCACATATGGAGCGTTTGGTCAGCCACGTCAATTAATGAGGCTTGATCAGACGCTCCTGGTTTTTTCTCTATTTTTAATTTCTGATTTTGTTTCTTTTATTTCCTTTAATTTCAAAAATTCATAACTTCTTCATTTTAATTCCAAAAAATATGGGACCAATTGCATTCTTCTCCATTTTAATTCTAGTTTCTAAAAATGATTTTTAATATTTTTTATCTTGTTATTTGATATTTTTTGTGAATTTTCTCTTTTCTGGTTATTTTTAATTCATTTTAAATAGTTTTCAATATTCAAAAAATACAAAAATATTTTCCTAACCTATTTTAATGATGATGGATCTATGAAAAATATTCTCCTAACCTATTTTAATTGATTTGAGATTTATTTGAGATTTTAGTTCAATTAGGTTATTTTTATTCATTTCTAATTGAATAAAAATAGTTTCTGACTTTTAAAAATGGTGAAATTTTTTGTCAAACTTTGTTTGACCTTGTTGAACTTGGGATAAATCACTTGGACCTTTCAAGGTTGATTTGAAGTGATTTTGAAGTTTGACCTTTCTTTATTATTTTAATTCAAGTTTATTTTAAATATTAAAAAATGCTAAAAATATTTTGTTCATTTCTTGACTTCTAATCTTCATCTCACTTCTATTTTTGATTGTTTGACCATGATCCTTAATGTCATTGGTCAACACTTGTTGATTGGTACATTTTATTTCATTTAATGCACTTTATTCTTTCCTTTTCCATTTTCCATTATTCATCTTCTTCTTCTTCTTTCTTCTTTTGATCAATGAGTTGAAGGTTGATAAGTTAGCATTGATTAGGGAGGTTTAATCTTCCTTGATTCAAATCTAATTCATCTTGATCAAATGATCAAGTGAATGGCTTTGCATTAAGGATAGGTTGCTTCCTAAATCATGCAAAAAACTTAAACCAATACAAGATCATTTCCCATTTTCTTTTTGGCATGGCAAGTTGTTGGAACTTGGTTCACTAATCAAGACTTCTAACTTGTGTTGTTGCCTACATTATTATTGACCGGCCTTATATAGTTGTGACTTCTACATAAGTCCAATTACGATTGCTTAACATAACGCTAAATTTGCCTTATGACACACTAACTACTAACACTAACCACTAACCATTAACATTTACTTTTTGCACATATTATTCATTAACATTTACTTCTTGTACATATTATTCATTAGCTTTTTCCTTTGCTCATTGGAGCACATGTTTATGTTAATGTCATTTGCTCTTTGCTCACTTGAGCACATAATTGTGTATATATCTTTTGTGCTCGTGTTTGTTTGATTGTTGTTGACCAAGTGCAAAGAATTGGACAAAATGGACTTAGACTTTAGGACTTTACCCAAGCTAGTGGAGTTTGAAGAGCAACTAGGCCTCATGCCTTTAGAGTGCTTAAATGTCAAAGAGCAACTAGGCCTCATGCCTTTAGAATGCTTAAAGTTTGAAGATGAAAATTGAAAGGACTGTATTCTAAACTCCCTCTTGTCCATTCTTTGATTGTTAATAGAACCTTTTGATGTGTGTGTTTTTGTGCTAGGGATTCCAACATTGAGCCAAATTGAGGAACCATTGCCATGAGCTTCTAAGAGGGAGGGATCTTCCAAGAGTTCATTTGATTGTTGATTGCTTGAGTTTATGCTTATGTGTTTGCTTATTCCAAAGGATGGGAGCTACTTGGATCATCAATATGATCTCAAGAGAGGAACTCCATTTGTGGTTTTGCTTCTTGTCCCTCGTCTCTTGTATGTTTAGGACACTAGCCATTCTTCTTCTTCTCTCCACTCTAACCCAGGCCAAAACTTTTGTGCAAACATTTAACACTTGTTTTCAACACTAGAAACCTAAGCCCTATGCTTTTGATTTTCAAACTTTCTTTTCATAACACTTATTCTGAATTAAACTTCTAAGTCAACTTTGACCATGTTTTGTACATACTTTTCATTGGTAAATACAACCCATTCAAATGTCTTTTTGTGGTTTCAATGGCCACTTCCTTAATCAAATTTTCCATAACCTTTAGCTATTAGGTTTGAGTTATCCTTGAGGTAGATGTAATACTCACCTATATCCTTAGTGATGGAAAATGAGTCTTCCATGCTTATTATAGGGTTAACCCCTTACTAGCATGTTGAAGCTATCCTCACATGGTGGATTTGTGGTTTTGGGTTGAGTTTTCTCCCTTGGATAACAAAAGACCTTAAGGCTTTTGGACCAATCAATTACCAATTCATTTTTGAGATTTTTACCCCGAACTACGAGGTTTTGATCCTAATCTTTTAAAGATGGTACGTAGGTAATGGGTTTATCCGTCCAAACACACAAATTGTAAATAACTTGCATATTCTCTTCTCATCTCTTCAATCATGTTTGCACAAATAAATTTTCACAAAATACCAACCTTACAACCAATGTGAAAAGGGCTCCCTAGGAGTACCTAGGATGTTTTGGGTGCCTAAAACCTTCCCATTGCATAACCAACCCCCTTACCCAGATCTCTGACATTTTTACTAGTTTTTGATTCGATAAAACTTTTAGGTTTTTGTTCGCTTTCTAACCATTCCTTTGGATAAATAGAAAAGCGATGGCGACTCGACTTGTATGGTTTACCTTGGATTTAGCCAATATCTCTAATGGTAACGAATACCCCGCTACAGAAAAGTGGCGACTCTGCTGGGGACCTGTTTTTCCTAGTGGGTTTTGCCTACTTTTCATAATTGTTGTATTGTATTGTATATTGTTTTGTGACATATTTTTGTGCAATTTGGGATTACTGTATTGTATGTAATGATTGATTTGCTTGAATATTAATTCCTTGTATGCTTGGTGATCTTTGTGAGATGAGTTCTATACCCGAACTCGAGTGCACTTAGGATAGGAGAATGGCGTAGTCTTGTTGACTTGTGTGGAGTTATTCCTTAGCAAGTTGACTTGCAAGTCTATTCACATGGTGGAGGTCATGTTGGGATCAATAATGTCACACAAGTAGTTGTGGTTAGACATTACTCTTTCCAATATATACCTTAGAAGCCAAGGACCTTAGTTTACCAAGCCCATCATGGCCTATTCTTAGGATGTAGTGCGGAGGTCGTTCAAGTGTAAGATTTGATACGATTGTTACGCGATACTACACTCATAAGAGTCTCTTTTGAGAATATATTTGGAATACGAGTAGTCGTTTCTCCAATAATATCCGAAAGACGGGATGATGACTATGGGATCCTCTTGTAGAACATGTTTGGCAGGTTTAAACCCTAGTACACTCCCTATGGGTGGTTCTTAAACCGAGACTCCATGCTCGTGACTTGCAACAAACCCTTGATTCATGGTTGATCCGTTCATGTATCCTTAATATCAATGGAACTTGGGTGTTGATAAGGTGTAAACCATAATCCACCAAAATGGATGATTGATATTAAGGATAATATGATCCATCCCATGACCTTTGTTTGGTGTGCTTTGCTTGATCCTTGAGTGTGATTGTTGCATCCATGCATTCATGCACTCATTTGCATTCATATCATCAAAAAATAAGAACATTTTCAAGGAACTTAAGAGGTCTATTTGCAAAATTTTCAGACATGGAAAGACAAAGAAGGAATACAAAGAAGTACAGCTTCAGACAACTAGATTTGAAAGAACTGAGGAATTTGACATCCTATGTATTAGATCCCTTGGGTTTCAAGGCTCGTTTTGGGAAGCTTCTTCCTCTTCTGACTACTCAGGTGGATGAAGGATTGATGAGTGTATTGGTGCAGTTTTATGATCCCTTGTACCGTTGCTTCACATTTCCGGATTTTCAGCTTTTTCCCACGCTTGAGGAGTATGCCTACCTTGTGGGTATACCTATTCTAGACCAGTTGCCGTTCAGTGGCTTGGAAAGTATTCCTACTTCTCGAGAGATAGCTGACATGTTGCATATAGATGAATCTCTGGTTGGTGCTCATATGACTACCAAAGGTGGAATTCAAGGTTTCCCTTCTGAGTTCCTCATTGCTCAAGCTATTGTATATGGGAAGGCCATGAGTGAGGACGCCTTTGAGGCCATATTTGTACTTCTCATCTAAGGGGTAGTGTTGTTCCCGAACATCGACAAGTTTGTGGATGTGAATGCTATTAGGATTTTCTCTACTCTTAATCCCGTTCCGACTCTGTTGGGTGACACTTATTTTTCTTTGCATATGAGGAGTGCAAAGGGTGGTGGTGCCATTGTGTTGTTTGCCTCTGCTGTATAAGTGGTTTATTTCTCACTTACCACAGACGATCGCCTTCAAGGAGAACAAGGGATGTCTACGGTGGTCCACGAGACTTATGTCTCTCACTAATGATGATATCTCTTGGTACAACCGTGTGTATGATGGCGTGCAGATTATCGACTTTTGTTGTGAATTCTCCAATGTACCTCTTCTTGGTACATGTGGTGGAATTAACTACAGCCCTGTTTTGGCACGTCGTCAGCTTGGGTTCCCCCTAATGGATAAACCCAATAACATTCTGTTAGAAGGTGTGTTCTCTCAGGAGGGTAAAGATCCCCAAGGCTTGAAGGGCAGGATGGTCCGCGCTTGGCGCAAGATTTATAGGAAAGGAAGGAATGAGCTGGGTCCTAAGAACTGTGTCGCTTTGGAGCCTTACACTGCTTGGGTTAGGAAGAGAGCTTCTGAGTACCTCATGCCTTACGAGTATCCGAGACCTACACCTTTGGTTATGGCTGGGCCTTCAACCCTTCCTGACCAAGGAGTAGAGGAGTTGAGAGACGAAGACCGTTCACGTGCATGGATCCGTGAACGAGAAGAGTTGCTTCAGCAGATTAAGGAGAAGGATGCTTTGATTGAGTTTCTCGAACATCAGGTTATTGATGATCCTGATGATGCATGGACTTCTCTACTTCCTCAGTCTTCTAGGTTTTGGAAGAGGAAGTACGATCGACTCTCCAAGGAGAAGGCAGATATGGAGGCAGCCTATGAGGAGGAGGTTAAGAGGCTTCGTGCATATTATCTTCCTGTATCCCGAGCTTTAGATGATTATTTTTAGGGATCCATAAGATGATTATTTTCCTTTTTTTCTTGTATTTGGTTACCAATGTTGTACTCCTTTGGTGTGAAAATATATTTCCCAGATATTATTGATAAGATGTTTCCATATGTGATAAAAATATAATATTTCCCAAAATTTGCAAATAGAACTCTAAAGTTCCTCTAATATAAAAAGCAAATCATATGCACAAGCATTGCATGCATCATGTGCATAAGCAGGTTTTGCTCCAGGCTTCTTGTCCTATGGTCTAACTCTGTGTTCTTCATTTATTTCAAAGACAAGCTGACTCACCGGTACTACACTAGAGCCAATTCTTTGAGACTGATGGATCATTTGGAACAAGAGAACCGCGAGCTGAAGGAGGAAGTAGCCAGATTAACTGCCCTGATGGAGTCATTCTTGGCCGCTCAGAGCCAGTCTTCTCCAACGCCATCAACTCCTCCCTAGAGGACGGCCATTTCTGAGATCGTAACTTCTACTGTGCCTACTGCAACTGCTCACTTTGCACCATCCATGCCAGTCGGGTTCCCGTGGGGAATGCCCGCCAATTTTATGCCAGAAGGTTTTGCTCCTACTCTTGCTTCTCTGCCGGCATCTAGCCCGGTCCTTTCAGTGCCACCTCCGATCGTGCACACTTTACCAAGGGTTGAAGATACCATCTATCATTCTGAGCCATCTGAAGGCCCAGACGTTTATGAGAAGATGGACGACATGAAAGACCAATTCCTTGAACTTCGCAAGGAACTGAAGACTTTGAGGGGGAAAGATCTCTTTGGTAAGAGTGCTGCTGAGTTAAGCCTTGTGCCCAACGTAAATATCCCTATTAAATTCAAAGTACCTGACTTTGAGAAGTATAAGGGAAACACCTGCCCACTCATCCATCTTGTGATGTATGCTCGCAAGATGTCAACACAAACTGATAATGATCAACTGCTCATCCACTATTTCTAGGACAGTCTGTCCGGTACCGCTCTCCGGTGGTACATGGGTTTGGAAAGTTCGAACATCCGATCTTTCAACGATCTTGGCGAGGCCTTCGTTAAGCAGTATAAATACAATGTGGATATGGCTCCGGATAGGGACCAATTGAGAGCAATGTCGTAGAAAGAGAAAGAGACCTTCAAAGAATACGCCCAGAGGTGGCGCGAATTGGCAGCTCAGATAGTGCCTCCCCTTGAGGAGAAAGAAATGACCAAGATCTTCTTGAAAACCTTGAGCTCGTTTTACTACGAGAGGATGATAGCCAGTGCTCCGTCAGATTTCACGGAGATGGTGAATATGGGAATGAGACTGGAAGAGGGGGTCCGTGAAGGACGTTTAACTCGAGATGAATGCTCTTCAGCAAAGAGATATGGAAGCTTTGCAAAGAAGAAGGAGGGAGAGGCACATGTTGTGTCTTCCCATGTCAATAGAAGACCCTCTGTGAAGAGGAAGATTGCTCGCCCAGTCAATAATCAGCATCAGGTGGCTCATATAGCACCTGCTTTCAGGGGAGCTCAACATTATCAGCAACCGCAAACTCAGCAATATCAGCAACAACAACAGCAGGCCTACCAGCCTCGAAATAACAACAACAATGCCAGCACCATCTATGAGAGGAAGAGGGTCACCTTTGATCCAACTCCGATGACTTATGCTGAACTCTATCCATCTCTGATCGATAGAAAGTTAATCACTCCGCGAGACCCTCCCGCTGTACCTGCTAACCCCTAGTGGTGGTACAAGCCTGAGCTTCATTGTGTGTATCATTTCGGTGCTCCCGGACACGATATGGAGAATTGTTATCCCTTGAAGACCAAGGTGCAAGACCTTGTGAGAAGCGGGATTTTGTTTTTCGAGGACGTAGGTCCGAATGTGAAGAAGAACCCATTGCCCGAGCATGGGAAGTCCGTTAATATGGTCCAGGGTTGTCCTGGCAAGTACAAAATTAAATATGTCAATCATATCCGACAATCGCTGGTTGAGTTGCATCACCTGCTGTGTGATTATAGCCATTATGAGCATGACCATGATAGATGCAGAGTCTGTTCTGTCAATCAGAGAGGATGTCGCCAGGTGCGCAGAGATGTTCAAGAAATGTTAGATGAGGGAGTCATTGAGATCCTTCAGAATAGAAATGTTGACGAAGATGAGCTCGAAGTCAACGTAATTTCTCCGGTATTTCGGATACCTGAGCCTGTTTTCATCAAGTATGATGGTAGCAGGCAGAAGGTTTCTCCAGCTCTGACTATCAAGCCAGTCGGACCTGTACCGTACTCCTCCGAGAAGGCGGTTCCTTATTGCTACAACGTTGTAGCAATGGAGAGTGGGAAAGAGGTGCCCTTGCCCTCTTCGTCTCTTGTAAACATTGCTGACGTCAGTGGTTTGACCCGTAGCGGTCGTGTCTTTTCAGCCCCGTTGAAGCCCCAGGCTGATGCTCGAGGAAGTGTTGATGCTGATTTTGTTGAACGCCCGATTGGGAATGATGTGAGCACTCCGAATCTGGAACTTGTTGTTAAGCCCTCCTCTATGTTGAAAACTCCTGCTTCTGCTGGCCCGAGTGGCAATACGAAAGAAGATTGTGATGAGATGCTGAGGCTCATCAAAAGAAGCGAGTACAACGTTGTAGACCAACTTCTACAAACGCCATCCAAAATATCCATGTTATCACTACTTTTGAATTCAGAACCACACCGAGAAGCTCTGCAGAAGGTGTTGGATGGGGCGTACGTAGATCACGATGTCACGATAGAACAATTTGATAGCATTGTTGCAAACATCACCGCTTGTAACAACCTGAGTTTTTGTGACTCTGATCTCCCCGAGGAGGGAAGAGACCACAACTTGGCTTTACACATATCTATGAGCTGCAAAGACGACGCCATGTCCAATGTGTTGGTGGACACTAGGTCATCATTGAATGTATTGCCAAAGACCACTCTCGCGATATTGTCATATGAAGGGCCTCCCATGAGGCAGAGTGGAGTAGTTGTGAAGGCTTTCGATGGGTCTCGCAAAACTGTGATTGGTGAGGTTGATCTCCCAGTCAAAATCGGACCAAGTAATTTCTAGATTACCTTCCAGGTTATGGATATTCACCCATCGTACAGCTGTCTCCTAGGAAGACCATGGATTCACGAGGCTGGCGCCGTGACATCCACCCTACACCAGAAACTGAAATTTGTGAAGAATAAGAAGCTGGTGGTGGTAGGGGGAGAAAAGGCTCTCCTGGTTAGCCATTTGTCTTCCTTCTCATATATAGATGCTGAGGATGAAGTTGGAACTCTCTTCCAAGCTTTATTTATTGCTGAACCTGTTGTGAAGAAAACTCCTTCATTTGCTTCCTACAAATATGCAAAGTTGGCCATTGAGCATGGTGCAACTGTTGGATTAGGGCAAATGATTGAGCTAGAAGACAACAAGTCCCGGGCTGGTATAGGCTATTCTTCTGGGGTCTTCAACAAGCAAGGTTTGTTCAAGAGTGGTGGATTTATCCACACCAGTCAAGACGAAGAGGCGGATGCCATTTTGGAAGAGGACGAAGAGGATTCTGGCAATTTCATTATCCCTGGAGGAATCTGCAATAATTGGGTCGCTGTGGATATTCCAACAGTTATCCATAAGTCAAAGTAATGTTCATTATGTTTGAAAACCCTTCTCCAATGCCAAAAGGAGAAGTGATGACATTGTTGGCGCATAAATGCAATGATATTTTCATTCAATAAATTCATGCTAAATGTTTGTTTTTCTAATTAGTTTCCCTTTTTGCTTTTTGCATGAAATTGGTGATCACAAAAAACCCTAAAAATAAGAATAAAATCAATCTTTTCATCTGCATAATGATTTGCTTTGTTTGAATTCTAAAATTTCTTTTATATCCAAAATCATTATGCAGGCTGATAAACCCATTGAACATAATGATCCAACACCATCTCCCAACTTTGAATTCTCTGTATTTGAGGCGGAAAAAGATGATGTTGAAGAGATTCCTGACGAGATTACCCGTCTACTCGAGCATGAAGAGAAGATCATTCAGCCGCATCTTGAGAATCTGGAAACAGTCAACTTAGGGTCTGAAGATTGTGTGCGAGAAGTGAAGATTGGGGCAATCCTGGAAGAGTCTGTTAAGAAAGGGTTGATTGAATTGCTACGAGAATATATTGACGTCTTCGCTTGGTCATATGAAGACATGCCTGGTCTAGATACTGATATCGTGCAACATTTCTTACCTTTGAAGCCTGAGTGTGTGCCTGTGAAACAGGAGCTCAGAAGAACTCATCCTGATATGGCAGTGAAGATCAAAGAAGAAGTTCAAAAGCAAATTGATGCGGGGTTTCTGGTGACTTCTACATATCCTCAATTGGTGGCCAATATTGTGCCCGTGCCTAAGAAAGATGGAAAAGTCCGGATGTGTGTGGACTATAGAGACTTGAATAAAGCTAGTCCGAAAGATGATTTCCCTCTACCACACATTGATATGTTGGTAGATAATACAGCTAAATTCAAGGTCTTCTCATTTATGGACGGATTTTTCGGATATAATCAGATTAAAATGGCTCCCGAGGATATGGAGAAGACAACATTCATCACACCTTGGGGAACATTCTGTTATCAAGTGATTCCCTTCAGTTTGAAGAACGCCGGAGCCACGTATCAACGAGCTATGACTACCTTGTTTCATGATATGATGCATAAGGAGATCGAGGTATATGTTGATGATATGATTGCTAAGTCAAAAACGGAAGTTGAACATATAGAGCACCCGTTGAAGCTTTTTCATCGTTTGAGGAAGTACAAGCTTCGTCTGAATCTTAACAAGTGTACATTTGGAGTCCGTTCCGGAAAGCTATTGGGCTTTATCATTAGTGAAAGAGGTATTGAGGTTGATCCTGCAAAGGTCAAAGCGATACAAGAGATGCCTGCGCCCAAAACTGAGGAGCAAGTCCGAGGTTTTCTTGGCCGCTTGAACTACATTTCCAGATTCATATCCCACATGACTGCCACATGTGCACCGATATTCAAGCTCCTCCGGAAAGATCAGTCCCATGATTGGACCGAGGATTTCCAGAAAGCTTTTGATAGTATTAAAGAATATTTGTATGAGCCTCCGATTCTATCTTCGCTTGTGGAAGGAAGACCATTGATCATGTATCTGACTGTTCTTGAAGACTCAATGGGTTGTGTCCTTGGTCAGCAGGATGAATCAGGGAAGAAAGAGTATGCTATTTACTATTTGAGTAAGTTCACTGATTGTGAGTCTCGATACTCAATGCTTGAGAAAACATGTTGTGTTTTGGCTTGGGCTGCTAAGCGCTTACGTCAGTATATGATAAATCATATGACTTGGTTGATATCCAAAATGGATCCAATCAAGTATATCTTCGAGAAGCCTGCTTTAACAGGGAGGATTGCCCGTTGGCAGATGTTGTTATCTGAGTATGATATTGAGTATCGAGCTCAGAAGGCTATTAAAGGTAGTATCTTGGCTGACCATTTGGCACATCAGCCGATCGAAGATTATCAGTCCATTCAGTATGACTTCCCAGATGAGGAGATTCTGTATTTGAAAATGAAAGATTGTGATGAGCCTACGCTCGATGAAGGGCTAGAGCCTGGTTCCAGATGGAGTATGGTGTTTGATGGCGCTGTAAATCAATATGGAAATGGTATTGGGGCAGTGATTATTACTCCTCAGGGCACACATTTTCCTTTTACAGCAAGGCTAACTTTCAAATGCACGAATAATATGGTTGAGTACGAGGCCTGTATTATGGGATTGGAAGAGTGCATTGATCTTCGGATCAAGCATCTTGATGTTTATGGTGATTCGACCCTCGTTTTTAATCAGATTAAGGGTGAGTGGGAAACGAATCAGCCTGGCCTTATTCCATATAAGGATTATGCGAGGAGGATTTCAACATTCTTTACTGAGGTTGACTTCCATCATATTCCTCGAGATGAGAATCGGATGGCAGACGCTCTCGCTACACTTGCTTCAATGATTATGGTCAGACTTTGGAATGAAGTTCCCAATATCACTGTGATGCGCTTGGATAGACCAGCTCATGTATTTGCAATTGAGAAAGTGAAAGATGATAAGCCGTGGTATTATGATATCAAGTGTTTCCTTCAGAGCCAGATTTACCCCCCTGGGGCATCTGTAAAAGATAGGAAGACTCTGAGGAGATTATCAGGAAGTTTCTACCTCAATGGTGATGTGCTTTATAAGAGAAATTTTGACATGGTGCTGCTCAGATGCGTGGATAGACACGAAGCAAACCTGTTGATGACCGAGGTCCATGAGGGTTCGTTTGGTACTCATTCCAATGGACATGCCATGGCTAGAAAGATGTTGAGAGCAGGCTACTATTGGCTGACAATGGAGTCTGACTGTTGCAAATATGTGAAGAAATGCCATAAGTGTCAGATTTATGCAGATAAGATTCATATTCCTCCGACACTTCTGAATGTGATTTCGTCACCATGGCCCTTCTCCATGTGGGGAATCGACATGATTGGCATGATAGAGCCGAAAGCGTCCAATGGACACAGATTTATTCTCGTAGCAACTGATTACTTCACTAAGTGGGTTGAAGCGGCATCATACGCAAATGTGACCAGGCAGGTGGTTGTGAAGTTTATCAAGAATCAGCTCATATTCCGATATGGTGTGCCAGATAAGATCATTACTGATAATGGATCTAACTTGAACAACAAAATGATGAAAGAGCTGTGTAGCGAGTTCAAGATAGCACATCATAATTCTTCTCCTTACAGACCCAAGATGAATGGGGCTGTTGAAGCTGCTAATAAGAATATCAAGAGAATTATACAGAAGATGGTTGTCACGTATAAAGATTGGCATGAGATGCTGCCATTTGCTTTACATAGATATCGTACATCTGTCCGCACTTCAACAGGGGCAACCCCTTTCTCTCTCGTTTATGGCATGGAGGATGTGCTCCCAGTAGAGGTGGAGATCCCGTTAATGAGAGTCTTGATGGAAGCCAAGTTGACTGATGCTGAATGGGTTCAGAGTCGTTATGACCAGTTGAATTTGATAGAAGAAAAGAGATTGACTGCCATGTGCCATGGTCAGTTATATCAGCAGAGAATGATGAAATCCTTTGATAAGAAGGTCAAGCCTCGTGTGTTCAGAGAAGGTGACCTTGTGCTCAAGAAAGTCTTGTCTTTCGCGCCCGATTCCAGGGGCAAGTGGACTCCAAACTATGAAGGTACATATGTTGTTAAGAGAGCCTTTTTAGGCGGTGCTTTGATACTTACCACTATGGATGGGGAGGATTTCACTCGCCCTGTGAATTCAGATACAGTCAAGAAATACTTCGCCTAAAAATAAAAACAGAATAGCTCGCTAAGTTGAAAACCCGAAAGGGCGATCCAGGCAAAAGTTAGAGACATAAAAAAAATGAATATATATATCCCGCTAGATTGACTACCTCACCCTGGGGCAATCTAGGCAAAAATAGGGATTTGGCAAATAATTGCATCTTGACAAGACTTTGTTCTACAACTGTCATCCGTCAGAGGTTCTCGCTCATTCATCATCAACCAAAGCTCCAAATACATCGGACTCCGAATTGGTGGAGAAATGGTCATTATGTTCAATGTAGCCCTTTTTCAGTATATATCACCAATTTCAAATTTGAAAAAATCTATGGAGTCTTACCGTTTGCATACTACCATTCCATCAATTAAATTTGAGTCTTTATCCAATTATTTGCACTCTTATTTGTTTCCATTTCAATAAATATTTTGCATGTTTTAATTGAAAAATATCATTGTTTTAACTAAATCTTTCATAATTTGTTTTTAAACAAAGTGAACATTCACAATGATGAGGGGATACTGAGGATGTCTTCAGTGCTCTCCCAAATATGGTAAGATTCTTGACAGGGTAAGACATTTGTTCCTATTCCTGGCATGCTCATGTCCTCTTCCTCCGGAGCCTCTTGTAGTTCCCTGATCCCCCCTGATAATTTCCCCAGTAGAGCTGTTTGACATATATCTCAAGCAGAGTGTTGGGTAAGATTATTCATCCCTCTTTCCTTCAGCAGAGCAGTGATTCTTCCTCCTCAGCAGATGTGATCTCATAATTTGGGACAGTATTTGATGACCCTTGGAAACTTCTGATTTGGTGGTTGTTCCCCACGGAGTTCCCTGATCCCCCCTGATAATTTCCCCAGTAGAGTGCTTCCATGGAGGATTTAATTTGTACGATGATCCTTGCCCTGGTTGGAGGGACTGAGACTCATTCCCCTGCGGAGATCTTTGTGGGCCTGGCTTCCTCTCTTGAGATGTAGTACCGGATGTTTGTGTATTTGTTTGTTGGACTTGTTTGTGTTAGATATGTCTGTTTGTCAGCATTCATCATACATAAACCATACATATGCGCATATTGATAACATTCATGTCGCATTTGTTTGACATATATCTTTGTTTGATTATCTGTTGTTTGGGGGTATTCATGTTTCCCCAAGCAGATGTTGGTGGTTGATCTCTCCATATAGGGTCAGCCCATAAGCAGAAAGTGTTCATCCTTCCTTCCATATTCCCCACTGAGTTATACCCTCGTGGATGATGGTTGCTTCTGTTTCCTCCCAACACATATATTGGGATGGAGTTCCTCATTGAGTTATATCCTCATAGGGATAAGTTTTGTTTCAGCATTGGCCTCTTTTGGCTGCTTCTTGCACTCCCCTGTGGTGTAAATGAATGATTGCTCAGTAACCAGTAATTATTCATATCCCCGGCGGAGTCTGTGGCCTTCTACCCTAATACCGGTGGTTATAAGTCCTATTTTTGTGGTTCTCTACCCTCATACTGGTAGTCGTAAACCCTATTTTTATCCCCTTGCAGAGTTAACCTTTTGCTCATCCTAACCGATGACGGTTACTTCTCCGTGGTTTTCTACCCAGTATCCGGTAGATGTAATCCCCTCCTTGACGGTTATCATTATCCAATATTCGGTGTTGATATTCCCTCATCTTTTGGATAATTGCTCTGATCAAACAATTCATCCCCAGTAAGTCATCTCTCGTCTACCCTTTGTTGTTGGTGACGATTGTTTCTCCCCTGGATTGGTCATCATTATATACCTAGTTTCGGTATCCCGATGCCTTTCTTTGTCGATCGATTTATCCTTTATTAACCTAGTAACTGGTTGTGGATAATCTTCCATGCGAGTGTGTTATCTATGTTCCAACGGTAATAGATAATATATCTCATGCACTCTTTGGTCGAAGCCTTTTGTTCTTCCCCAGTCGAGTAAGATTCGTATCCCTTTTGGAATCGAATGTCCATCCTATAATCGAGTTTTGATTTTAGCCCTCTTTTGGATGATGAGTGTCTTGGGAATATTCCCCAATTCACGCTTTGGTTGGTCACCTATTATATGCCCAGTAACCGGCATCCCTGGTGTTCCTTCCTCCCTGCTCCCTATTATGACTTTTTGTCCCTTGCGGAGTCAGATTTTCCTGAGCTGAAGTATACCATTTTAGGCCTTCCTTAGATGATTTCGGATGTTTGATATCTCTCACCTTTATACCGGTCTTAGATATTCATTCCCCCGAGCATGTTGTTCCCTCACCCTTATACCGGTGTTCGGATCACATGTCTCTTTGAGCTTATTACCCAGTAACCGGTAGTACCTCATCCTGTTGTTTCCTCAGAGGAGTTTTTGTTCTGGTCTTCCTCAGCAAAGTCCCTTAGTGGAGTCTCCCAGCCTGAGCCCGAATTTTTATCCGAAGTATCCGTTATGAATAACTTTTGTTGTATTGGCATATTCCCCAATACATGCGCCTTTGAGTCAGCTCGGGTCTTTCCATTGATTTTTGCTCTCTTTCTATCCCCATGAGAGTCCTCAGAGTCTCTGTCCCATGGAGTGAATTACTCACATGGATTATCAGTTTCTCCTGATTTCTTTTCTTTCTTTGTGGACACATATCTCCACAGAGTATTACCCTTTTGCATACATACATTTACATCATGAGGTCTCTTAGGGACCAAAATTCGTCTCTCTGATATTATTTAAGCCCATTCTACCTCGTTGAGACGAAGATTTTAACCTTCACCTCTCCAGCTAGAATGACCTTAAATAGGGGCATCTGTAAGACCCCAATTTTGACCCTAAGATACCTCGTGGCATCATAACATTGCGTTTGCAAAGCCTCAAGGATCATAAGCATCTTGGTTCCCCTTGCCTTTGGGTGGTACCTGTTGTGAGTGGTTTGAGATCACCAAGCATGCTTGAATTGTATATTAGTGCTTTTCTCATCTTTATTCACTAACCAAAAGCACAAAAATATGTCATTAACATCTTTTGTTTGTAGCTTGAGCAATCACAAGGTCAAAAGCTTCTAGGAGTTCCTTTGTGCAAAGATATGGCCAAGAGAAGATGAAAGCAAGCATGGTAATGGTTCCCAGAGCTCTCACCCATCAAATATGCCTTCCTAGTATCTCAATTCATCATTTTGATCAAAGCAAGTCAAAGGGTTTGAGGTTTGTTCCTTAAGGAAACCATAATTCATCTGATCATCCATAATGCCTTGCTAGTGAAGCAACCTCAGCCCATGGTCAAATAAAATCAAGGGAAGTTCTTTAAATCATCATTTCATGCATATTTGAACTTATTTGAGTGTCCTCAATCATAAATTCATCAAGATATGAGTTGTGGACTTGAGAAGTTGATTAGTCAATTCATCTGACTATTTTGAAATACACCGAGACCTAACTTTTTGTTTGTTGGTCAAATGGAGATGATCCCAAGAGAAAAAATGTTATTAAGGATAATATGAACAACTCTCATGTTCATCAAAAATTTATTTAAAGCTTGGAAGGTCATCTCCCATTCCAAGACATTATAGGTCATTTTGACTGAAACCCTAATTTTGGGTCAACTTCCCAAGAACATAACTCATGCACTTTTTATGATTTTGAGGTGGGATCAAATTCATTGGAAAGCTTAAGATGTTTACTTCAAATGTTATGTTGAACAAAATTTCAAAATCACAAAGGTTATACATGTGATAATGCAAAACATTATAGGTTACTTTGGACCAAATGCATTGAAAGGCAAAAAAGTCCAACTTCAAGTGCTCATAACTCCTTCATCAAAAATCCAAATGATGCAGAACTTAAGTCCATTTTGATTGTCTTGAAAATATATACAACTTTGATGTTGGAGGTTTTTCCATTTGGGGTTTGCATCATCAAATTAGAAGGGCTTGAAGTTGGTCCAATTTGGCAAAATTTTCAAAGGCATGTTTTGCACTATGAACTTCATGGCCTGTTTTCATAAATTTCCACACTTCAAATGTGTTTTTGGCCAACATAACATTTATTTCTTATGTCAAGACCTTTCGAACCATTACCCACATGCCTATGTTTCAATTTTTCAAGTGGCATTTTCGAAGAGGTGAAGTTTTAGGCTCAATTATGCATAACATGTGAGAATTCATTACACAAGCTTATACATTGCCATCTGCACGTCCATTTCAAGTGGTTTGGTCATCAGCATGCAAAAGTAATTGAATTTGGGCCTTCTACATGATCATGCAAGCCCATGCAAGGAGAATCCACTTGCCATGCACACGAGAATTTTCACTTGCTCAGCCAATTCCATCTATAAATAGACATGCTTGGTCACTTCAAAGGAGACCCTGGATCAATCTAAAAAGCTGCAGAAATCAAAACCTAGCCATACCTAAAGGAACTAGTTCACATTTTCTTCAATTTTTCAGATCTAAAATTCAACTGAATTGGTTGAATCTTTAGATCTAAAGTTCCTAGACCTCCATCATATGATCCATTGGACTTCTGTTTTATCAAAAGAACCAAGGAAAGGAGCTCAGATCTTCACAATTCAAAAGTTTACTTCAACTGGTTTTTTCTTCGAAACTCCTAATCCCTTGACCTATTGAACTGGATATTGTGTTATCTGAAGTCCTCTCTATAGAGGCATCATTGTTGTGTGTTTAATTTTTGAAATCAAGCAAGTTCATGATGAACACCATCATGCTTCCATCTCTGATTTCTCCATTTATAGGAATCTAGAGTGGAAGTGAGACGTACAGGAGTGATGTACATCACTTCCTCTTTCGAACGATACCTAGATCGCCCGTTTTGGTGAACATTTGCATTTCTGCAATTTTTGAGTCTCACCGGAGCTCACCGGAGAAGACGGTGGCGCTGGCCACCGTCTCTTTGCCAGATTGATTGTGAGCCCTTGGATCTGATCTCCAGTTTGTATCCCAGCCTTTAGATCTTATGACTTTTAATAATGCCTTGTGTGACGCGTTTGATTGGAGACCACCATGAGTGCGCGCATGTGGAGCGTTTGATCAGCCACGTCAATTAATGAGGCTTGATCAGATGCTCCTGGTTTTTTCTCTATTTTTAATTTCTGATTTTATTTCTTTTATTTCCTTTAATTTCAAAAATTCATAACTTCTTCATTTTAATTCCACAAAATATGGGACCAATTGCATTCTTCTCCATTTTAATTCTAGTTTCTAAAAATGATTTTTAATATTTTTTATCTTGTCATTTTATATTTTTTGTGAATTTTCTCTTTTCTAGTTATTTTTAATTCATTTTAAATAGTTTTCAATATTCAAAAAATACAAAAATATTTTCCTAACCTATTTGAATGATGATGGATCTATGAAAAATATTCTCATCAATTTTTTAATTCATTTGAGATTTATTTGAGATTTTAGTTCAATTAGGTTATTTTTATTCATTTCTAATTGATTAAAAATAGTTTCTGACTTTTAAAAATGCTGAAATTTTTTGTCAAACTTTGTTTGACCTTGTTGAACTTGGGATAAATCACTTGGACCTTTCAAGGTTGATTTGAAATGATTTTGAAGTTTGACCTTTCTTTATTATTTTAATTCAAGTTTATTTTAAATATTAAAAAATGCCAAAAATATTTTGTTCATTTCTTGACTTCCAATCTTCATCTCACTTCTGTTTTTGATTGTTTGACCATGATCCTTAATGTCATTGGTCAACACTTGTTGATTGGTACATTTTATTTCATTTAATGCACTTTATTCTTTCCTTTTCCATTTTCCATTATTCATCTTCTTCTTCTTTCTTCTTTTGATCAATGAGTTGAAGGTTGATAAGTTAGCATTGATTAGGGAGGATTAATCTTCCTTGATTCAAATCTAATTCATCTTGATCAAATGATCAAGTGAATGGCTTTGCATTAAGGATAGGTTGCTTCCTAAATCATGCAAAAAACTTAAACCAATACAAGATCATTTCCCATTTTCTTTTTGGCATGGCAAGTTGTTGGAACTTGGTTCACTAATCAAGACTTCTAACTTGTGTTGTTTCCTACATTATTATTGACCGGCCTCAGATAGTTGTGACTTCTACGTAAGTCCAATTACGATTGCTTAACATAGCGCTAAATTTGCCTTATGGCACACTAACTACTAACACTAACCATTAACCATTAACATTTACTTTTTGCAGTTTACATTTATGCAATTTATCATTCTTGTACATATTATTCATTTGCTTTTTCCTTTGCTCATTGGAGCACATGTTTATGTTAATGCCATTTGCTCTTTGCTCACTTGTGCACATAATTGTGTATATATCTTTTGTGCTTGTGTTTGTTTGATTGTTGTTGACCAAGTGCAAAGAATTGGACAAAATGGACTTAGACTTTAGGACTTTACCCAAGCTAGTGGAGTTTGAAGAGCAACTAGGCCTCATGCCTTTAGAGTGCTTAAATGTCAAAGAGCAACTAGGCCTCATGCCTTTAGAATGCTTAAAGTTTGAAGATGAAAATTGAAAGGACTATATTCTAAACTCCCTCTTGTCCATTCTTTGATTGTTAATAGAACCTTTTGATGTGTGTGTTTTTGTGCTAGGGATTCCAACATTGAGCCAAATTGAGGAACCATTGCCATGAGCTTCTAAGAGGGAGGGATCTTCCAAGAGTTCATTTGATTGTTGATTGCTTGAGTTTATGCTTATGTGTTTGCTTATTCCAAAGGATGGGAGCTACTTGGATCATCAATATGATCTCAAGAGAGGAACTCCATTTGTGGTTTTGCTTCTTGTCCCTCATCTCTTGTATGTTTATGACACTAGCCATTCTTCTTCTTCTCTCCACTCTAACCCAGGCCAAAAGTTTTGTGCAAACATTTCACACTTGTTTTCAACACTAGAAACCTAAGCCCTAAGCTTTTGATTTTCAAACTTTCTTTTCATCACACTTATTCTGAATTAAACTTCTAAGTCAACTTTGACCACGTTTTGTACATACTTTTCATTGGTAAATACAACCCATTTTAATGTCTTTTTGTTGTTTCAATGTCCACTTCCTTAATCAAATTTTCTATAACCTTTAGCTATTAGGTTTGAGTTATCCTTGAGGTAGATGTAATACTCACCTATATCCTTAGTGATGGACAATGAGTCTTCCATGCTTATTATAGGGTTAACCCTTCACTAGCATGTTGAAGTTATCCTCACATGGTGGATTTGTGGTTTTGGGTTGAGTTTTCTCCCTTGGATAACAAAAGACCTTAAGGCTTTTGGACCAATCAATTCACCAATTCATTTTTGAGATTTTTACCCCGAACTACGAGGTTTTGATCCTAATCTTTTAAAGATGGTATGTAGGCAATGGGTTTATCCATCCAAACACACAAATTGTAAATAACTTGTATATTCTCTTCTCATCTCTTCAATCATGTTTGCACAAATAAATTTTCACAAAATACCAACCTTACAATCAATGTGAAAAGGGCTCCCTAGGAGTACCTAGGATGTTTTGGGTGCCTAAAACATTCCCATTGCATAACCAACCCCCTTACCCAGATCTCTGACATTTTTACCAGTTTTTGATTCGATAAAACTTTTAGGTTTTTGTTCGCTTTCTAACCATTCCTTTGGATAAATAGAAGTGCGGTGGCGACTCGACTTATATGGTTTACCTTGGATTTAGCCAATATCTCTAATGGTAACGAATACCCCGCTACAACTTGATGCTTGGATATTTCTCATTGCTTATTGCTTATTGCATGATTAAAATCCAAAGGAAAATGGGTTTCTATATGACATTATGGTCTGTTGGATTGCATCCCATTTGTCAGATCTTTTCAACTCTTAAACTTTTAAATTTTTGCTTAGGTAGTCTCTTCATCTTCTCCCACTTTCTTTAATTTCAAAATCTCTCCTCTTTTCAAAACATTCTTTGCTTGTGATTTCAAAGTTAGACATGTTTTAATGATTAGAAACTTTGGCCTTAGGCCATTGAATTTTTAAACTTCTTTTCTTAAATCAAATATGTAAATAAACTTAACCATATTGACTTAATTTTCAAAAGACAAAAAGAACTAAAAACCCCATTCAAATCTCTGGCCTTTTGTGCCTTTTTAATTAAATCTTGTTAAAATCAATTCACTAACCTCTTTGAAATTTTTACCACGAACTACGGGGTTTTGATCCCTCATTTTTATGTTGGTACTTAGGCATAAGACCAAAGGTTTTGTCAAACACAAAAATATAATTAATTAATGAAATTCTGGTATTATATATGAGATGTCGAAGGTAATGTCACGACACTAATATCTGAATAATACAAACAGGATAAAGATAAAGAATAGTAATGCAAGAGACACAAGCAATTGTTAACCCAGTTCGGTGTAACTCACCTACGTTTGGGGGCTACCAAGCCAGGATGGAAATCCACTAAATAGAATCAGTTCAAAGACTCTCACTAAACTACACAAGTTACCGTCTTTTTAACCTAATCTCTACCCGTATGACTTCTACCTAAGAACTCTTAGATATGATATCTCACTCACTCCCCCTCAATCACACAAGTGATATTAAACAAGAATTACTATGAAAAGAAGACACTTTTCAAAGACACACACTTGATCTTACTTAGCAGGTTCAATCAAGTAGGCACACACTCATGCTTAAAAGCTTAGAGTGACAAATTACACCTAAAAAATCAGACCAATTCAATCATCTATGGATGAATTGAATGGCTTACAAGTCACACGACCACACAAGACTAAAACCCTTATTCTCTCTGAATATTTTGCTCTGTATTTCTTGTGTATCAAATAGGGTTTTCCATGTCCTTTTTATAGAAGCATTAAGCTGGGCTTGGACATCATAAAACCCTAAAACTATTTTCCATTCAAATCTTCTTATGACAGTTGATTAGATCTCATTGGAAAATAAGTTAATCACATTGTAATTACTGATTGATAGCGTTTGCAATTAACTCATCAATCAAACATGGATTGCCATTAAAAGCGAAATCACATAACACATAACATTCAGACTGAATGTTCTGTGTACAAATGTCATGACATCGGGTCTGACATCCTGGAACAATCCTGCATAATTCCATTTTAAATATCCAGCAGGTACATTATATCAGATGTCATGACATCGAGTATGACATCCTGAAACAATCCTGCATAATTATATTTTAAACCTCCAGCAGGTACAAGATATCTATGTTAAGACATCACATGTAACATCTTGTGAAGACTCTTTGTTACCAAAATTGCTGCCAACACTTAGAACCAACAATTAATTCTTTTTCTCGTCCTCACACTCTTTATTTTATCAAACATCATTTATACCCAAAATATATGCACACAAAAAAGGGCTCCACAGGAGTACCTAGGACACTTTGGGTGCTAACACCTTCCCTTTGTGTAACCATCCCCCTTACCTGTAATCTCTAGCATTTTATTAGTTTTAATTTGAACTCATCTTATCGTTGGGTTTTGTTCGTACTTTTCCCTTTTGCTTTGGAACAATAAAAGCGCGGCGACGACTCTGGTTTCATTGACGTCAAGTTTATCCATAGCTTGATGGTCATGAATTTACCGCTATAGCTACGAATGCTCTAAAGGCTATAGAGTAAGGCAAAAGACTTTGAAACTGTTCAAACAAAAGGTGTTGAAGTTCAGACTCCTCTAAGAAATCACAAACAAATATCCTCACGCTCTAATAAATTGATTATGGGGGATAAAACTGAACCAGTCCTAACCAAAAGTTCTTTTAAACCTTCTGAAGAGACACTTATGGGTTTGGTGTTCCTCATAGAACCTACATCTGTTGACGAAACACTTCTGGATACTGAGTGGATTCTAGAAATGCAAGAAGATTTGGACCAATTCTCAAAAAATGATGCATGGACTCTTGTGCTTAGACCTAAAGGAATTCATGTCATTGGGACAAAATGGGTCTCCATAAACAAGCTGAATGAAAAAGGAGACATGGTAACGAAGAAGACTGAACTGTTTGCACAAGGCTATAGTCAGCAATTGACTATACTGAGACCTTTGCACTAGTTTCCAGGTTAGAGTCTATTCGTCTCTTAATTTCGTTTTTTGTTAATCATAACATCATCTTATATCAGATGAATGTTAAAAGTGCATTTTTGAATGGTTACATAACTGAAGAAGTGTATGTACACCAACATCCTGGTTTTGAACATCATAAAAGTCCATTTTTTTCAAACTTAAGAAATCTTTGTATGGTCTGAAACGAGCTCCTAGAACATGACATGAAACACTAAGAAATTTTTATTTAGAAAATGATTTTACAAGAGGAAATGTTGATACTACTTCGGTACTACTTTATTTTGTAAGACATTCAAAAGGATATTCTCATTGTTCAAATTTATATAAACGATATCATATTTGGTTCTGCTAATGCTACCTTATGCAAGAAGTTTGCTAAGTCAGTGTAGGCAGAGTTTGAGATGAGTATGATGAGAGAACTTAAGTTCTTTCTAGGAATCCAGATTCATCAAAGTTCAGAAGGAACATATATCCATCAGAGAAAATATACCAAATAACTTCTGAAATAGTCTAACATGTCTGAATGCAAAGTAGAAAAAACTCTAATTCATCCTACATGTATTTTAGAGAAGGATGAGGTAAGCACAAAGTTAGAGAAAAAGGTATACAGAGCTAAGATAGGTTTTATATTATACTTAACTACTTCTAGGCTTGAAGTTTTATTTAGTGTCTGCTTATAAGCTCACTTCCAATCATATACTAGAGTATCCCACTTAATAGTTGTTAAGAGGATCTTTAGGTATATGAAAGGTACTACTAACCTTGGATTATGTTATAGAAAAAAAAGAATACAAGCTAGTAGGTTATTATAATGTTGATTACACTGAAGATAGACTTGAGAGAAAAATCACTTCTGGAAGCTGCCAATTTCAGGAAGCTGCCAGTTTCAGGAAGATAACTTGATCTCATGGTCCAGCAAGAGTTAATAAACAACTGCACTTTCAACAGCTGAAGCTGAATATACTACAACATTTGGATGTCTTTGGATGAAAAGTCATCTAGAAGATTGTCATATATATGAGTGTAATGTTCCTATTCTCTGTTAAAATATCACAACCATTTGTTTATCTAAGCATCCCATTTTACATTATAGAGATAAATATGTTGAGATTAAACATCACTTTATAAATTACTGTGTTAAGAAGGGAAGTTTAATTTTAAAATTTATTGATACAGACCATTAATAGGTTGAAATCTTTACGCCCCTTGTTGAAGTTAGATTTGCTTTCATTCTGAAGAATTTGAAAATGGACTTGTGTCCAGAATGAAAAAGATGTATATCTTAGAATGTTTAATTTCTCAGAATGATTAAATGAGATTATGAGATTTTTTACTCTGAACATTGAGTCTTTTGAAGTGAGAAGGTTTCATGGTTTATAAGTATCCAATCAGGACCTCTTTGTAAAGTGTTCTACCTTTGGGATACTTAATAGTTTCTATATTAATTAGCTGTCAATCAACATAGGTTTGTGGATCAGATTAAAGATAATTGTCTTTAACTGAAACGCTTTTAACGGCTGAGTGACGCTTTGGGTGAAAAGATTTCTTGGGAATAAGTAAAATCTCTCCACTTCTTCCCCTTTGTCATATTTGTTGTACTATTCAAGATTTTGTCATGATTTCAGAACCTTTATAAAACCCACTTCACTCACATTGCTCACACTTACGCTACTCACAAACCCACACTTTCTCTCATTCAAACCTTCATTTTCTCGACAACCCTATAAACCAGCTCTTCACCATTGTTGATTCTCAATAACAAGTCTCACAATAACAACAATAATAATCTACTCAAATCAAGATCAACAGAAAGAAGGACTCCAAGAACTCACTCTTTCTACTCCTTTTACTCAGTTAGAGATTCTTTGTGAATTGATTGTGGACTTTGATAACCTGAAAGCAAATGGGTTACATCCTACTAAAGGGGTTAAGTATCAAGGTTGAGAAGAATTTTTAAATCGTGTCAAAGGAATAGTTTACCCTAAATTTTACAAGCAGTTATGGTTTCATGTTGTTGCTTCAAAACTTCAAGTAACTTCATGCATTTCAAGTTGCAAGATCGACATTTTTGGAAAAATCTATAGCAAAGCTTCTTATCCATGACGGTTCTGGGAAGAGATGCTTTGACATGCCTGCTAAAAGGGATAAGCTGGATGAGATTGATGAAGTTATTTTCCAAGATGGAAAGAACTCCTCAAATGCCAAAAATTTGCACAACCATCTTACAATATGGTTCAAGATTCTTCTGTGTTGTATGCACTATTTACCCTCAACAAACTCTTCTAACTACATCAACACAAATCAGAAGTACATGTTGTACGATCTCTCTTCTAGAAGTAAGATGAGTTTACCTTCAATATTGTTCAAGTATCTAAGGGAGATGGTCAAGTAAACCTGAGATGGTTCTCAAAAACCCAAAAAGTGGATATCTCTTGGAAGACTTATATCAGACGTTTTGTTTGAGAGAAAGCTAGTTCAAACCCTGATATATGTTGGGTTAACCAAAGAAGTTGATATTGATTTTGGAAAATATTCAATGGAAGGAATCTGAAAAACTTGTATCTGATAATTGTTATCACTGGCCATTCAGAAGCTCTGGATATGAATATTGTTGCCTCCAAATGAATTCCTATTGAGGACTATCCAATTTTTACTAAGCAAGATCCTTAAGAAGTTACAAAGTCATACATTACTAATTATCTAGGAACTGGTGTAGTTCTTGTAGCTTATTCCCTTAATGAGCTTCCAGACAAATACTCCTAACGTTTACTCTCTCAAAAGGAAGAGGAAGCCTAAGTCAACAGGTGATGGACCTCCTAGAACAGTCAAGCCTCTAGCCAAGATAACCAGAACCTCTTACATTTTGAGGAACACTATGGGACCTTAAACCCTCTGACACCGCCTTCAACATCACCTATGCAACACAGAACATGCACAGAACATCAGACATCTCCTCGAACATCACAGAACAGAACATCATTTTGTTCAACACTAGACATCTCCTTCAACATCAGCTATTCCACATCACAGAACAGAACATCATTTTGTCCCACACCAAACATCTCTTTCAACATGAGTTGTTCATCTGTTTAGCCTATATCATCTCCACATAATCACTTTTCCCCCTTTTTGGTCAAAGTAGACCAAAGTGACCAATTAGACAAAATAAATGTCAATTAGTCTAGCAGAGAATGTCACAAGGGATGTTATAACATATAAAATGTTAAAACATAATGTCAGGAGATAAAAAACCATAATTATACACAACTGCAATAGCTGAGATAATGAGAAATCCAGGGAACTCATAAAGAGCCCAAATATTACATCATGGCATCAGAAAGGACTGCCAAAAATTACAAACATTTAAACATAAAACAACAAATCATCCAAGCATCCAAAACAACCAAAACAGCATCCAGAACAGCATCCAGAACACACAGTCTTCATAGTAGGGGGACCATCACAACTTAGTCTGAGGAGGTAGCATCTTCTTCACCTTCAGATTCAGAACTGCCACTAGATTGATCTTGAGAATTAGACCTCTCACTTGAGGTATGGGCATATGACTCCTTGGATTCACCAACCTTATCCATCTCTTCTTGCTCTAAGCTACTAATGAGAACCTCTAAAGCCTCTTTCCTATCCTTGGCAACCCTAATCCCAGTTTCCAGCTCCTTACAAGTTTCCTTCAATTGGGCAATCAAGCCACCTTGAGAGGCTGGCTCCTTCCTTGCAGATGTCATGACAATATCATTGACATGGCTTCCTTCATATAACTAATAGAGAATGGAAAATGGAGGCTTCCTTCTGTTGGGGATATCAGTTGTGTTTAGAATACCAGGTTGTTGGCTTAAAATAATTCCACAAATGATAGAGGGAAAGGCAATAGGTAGCTTTACTGCATTAGTGGAGGCATGTCTAACAATTTTTCAAACATGAACCTTCCAAAATCAAAGTTGAGTCTGGTTCCAATAGCATAAATTATCCTTCCAAGACCATTAGAGATAGTTGAGATATGGTTTGTTGGCACCCAGTTGGCTGAACCAATCTTATGCAAGATGGCATATTTTTCCATTAATTTGCCAGCTGAGAGATGCTTTTTTATTGGCCATTCCTTGACTTTGCCAGCAGTGATTGTCCTACAAACTTCATTGTTTGTAGCCTCTAACTCCACAGCTCCTTCAGTTCCTCTCCCTAGGAACTTATTGATTATAGTTGGGGAGAACCTTATCTTCCGCTCACAAACACCTTGCAGAATTCTTTGCTATTCTTGTCAGAAATATCCTCTGGCATATTAACCACAAACTCCTTCACTAAACCTTCAAAACATTTGGGCAATGCAACCACTGTTTTCATTAAACCTGCAGACTTGATTAACTCCATAACTTCCTTTACTTCCACAACCTCTTTCCCTAGTTCCCTTTACACAATAACTCTTCTCTGTATAACAAATTTCGACTTGGCAGACCCATCTTCCAGATGGAAGGAAATGTTGTCCAAATGCACAGCTGCATCCTTAGTTGGAGACTTTTTACAGTTTGCCTTTTAGAAGGAGAGATGTCTGGGACATCGTCTTCGACATCATCTTCAGAGTCATAACTTTCTCTGACCTTCCTCTTCTTGACCTCTACTTTACTCCATGATTTGGAGGGTCCTACACCAGCAACCTTCTTACCTGTTCTGGCTGTCAACATCTCAGCCACAATCTTGCCTTTCCTGGTTTTCATTTTCCTTGCAACACTTGGTTTCAAGTGATGGACCAAGGTGTCATCTTCTTCTTCTGAACTCTCTTCCTCCAAATCAATTACTCTCTCAGCAGTGTCAGGCTTCTTAGAATGAGAAGCATCTATAGGATTCTTTCTAGGCATGGTTTTTCCTAGAGAGCACAGTCCCTCAGCAGCAATGTCTTTCTCTGATCTAGATGAATCATCATCTTTCTCAGTTTGAGGTTCCACCTCAGGTGAGGGTTCCCTTCTAGACAGAGGAGTCGAAACTCCCTTGACTGAATGACCTTTGTTTAGGATCCTAGTTACCAGGTTCCTAATGGCACGATCTGTATAGTGCATGTCATCCTTAGGAGGAGGGTTTTCAAAGTTGTTACCTTGATTGCTTCCTGCCGTGGAAGAAGGACCAGGGGCGTCGCATGGGATTACAGAAAGAGGAATAACCTCCAAAATGTCTTCATCTAGAAACTCCATGGAGGGAGTTCTTACTTTGTGAGTGGGTTTTGAACTAGAGGATGAGGGATGTTGTGACATTTTGTTGAACTTTTGAGAAGATTTTTGTTGCCCTAGCAGAGATGGTCTGAGTAGTTTGATGAAGATGGAAGTGGTTATGTTGAGGTAGCGTGTGAAAATGGTATAGATGCTAGTTCCAATACTAGGTAATGATTTACCATAAATGGGACACTTTCTTTTAAGTGGAGAGACAATATTTTTATTCCCCTTTCTACTCCACTTTAATTGCTATAAATTCTCATGAATACAAATCCCCAATTTCCCTCTTAAATATTCAAACTGATTAGCATCCAAAGCTTTTGTAAATATGTCATCTAATTGCATTTAAGTAGTAACATGCTCCACATGTTTTCTAATGAAGTGATGACAAATATCAATGTGCTTTGTCCTGCTGTGCTGAATAGGATTTTTGGAAATAGTTGTAGCACTCAGGTTATCATAGTACAATGTCCTGACATCTTGTGTGACATTGTATTCAGTCAACATTTGTTTCATCCAAACCAGTTGAGAACAGCTACTTCCAGCTGTTATGTATTTAGTTTGATATATAGCACAAACACCATTTTCATCTTTGGAGACTTTCAAATGTGTAGGAGCAGGTGTCTTTTTATGACTTGCATTCTCCATGCCAACCTTCTTAACATTGTTCTTGGCATATTTTCTTTGAGATAGAAAAATAGAATCTTCTATCTGCTTGACTTGTAGCCTAAGTTCAACAAGGCTCATATCATTCACATCTATTTGAGCCACCATGAGCTTTCCTCCTTCATTCTTCACAGATAGGGTCTTGTTAATACCTCCTCTCTTGTAGCCATTGTTAGTGAGGAACATTATGAGTCTCTCATACCATGCCCTAGGAGCTTGCTTCAAACCATAAAGGGCTTTCTTCCATTTGTACACATGCTTTGGAAGGTTTGGATATGTGAATCCTTTAGGCTGTTCAACATATACTTCCTCTTTTAAGTAGCCATCCAAGAAGGAACTTTTTACATTCATTTGAAACAGTTTGAACTTCAGACTATATGTCACTCCATGCAAAAGTCTAATGGACTCAAGGTGAGCTATGACATTTACTCTTTCAGGTCTAGGAATCAGTTCCCATACTTCATTCCTCTTGAATTGACCTAGCTCCTCCAGCATGGCATTGATCCAGAACTTATCAGTCAAGGCTTCCTTGACATTCCTAGGCTCAATCTTGGACACAAGGCAGCCATGTGAGATCACTTCCCTTGATCTAGTTGTGACCCCTTTATTTGGATCTCCTATAATGAGTTCTTTGGGATGATCCTTATGAACTCTGATGGAGGGTCCCTTGTTGATTTTGTCATCTTCAGGTTCAGCTTTAGAAGGTTCACTCTCCTTATTTTTGTCTGAGAAATTACCTGGGGGATCATTCAGAGATGTCTCAACATCGTCTGTGAGATCAGTCTGTTGGTCATCAACCACAACATTAATAGATTCCATTATTACTTTGGTTCTGGAATTAAAGACTCTATATGC
This sequence comes from Lathyrus oleraceus, assembly GCF_024323335.1. NCBI lineage: Eukaryota > Viridiplantae > Streptophyta > Magnoliopsida > Fabales > Fabaceae > Lathyrus > Lathyrus oleraceus. Next base: position 190,602,745 of record NC_066584.1, on the reverse strand, counting down.
TCTACTGTAGCCCATAAATAATCTTTCATTACTTTTGGGATCCATCTTCCTTCTTTGTTCACTTCTAATTTTGATAACTTGACTTTCCTTTTCTCCTTAAAGTTTTAGACAAAGATCTTTGAAGACTTCAAACACATCAGATTTGTCTCTTATAAAATTGATCCAGGTGTATCTTGAGAAGTCATCCACCACTACATATGCATACTTCTTCCCACCAAGGCTTTCCACCTGCATGGGTCCTATTAAATCCATATGGAGGAGTTCCAAAACTTTAGAAGTGATGTCATGTCTGAGTTTCTGGTGTGACATCCTTGTCTGACATTCCCCACAGACTTTTCTTTCATCAGTCTTCAAGTTGGAAATTCCTCTAACAGCTTCAACATATATAATCTTCTTCATACATTTAAGATGCAGATGGCTCAATCTTTGATGCCATGTCTTCACTTCTTCTTCTTTGACTAAGGTACACATTGAAGAATAACCAGTTTCTTGAGAATTCCATATGTAACAGTTGTCTTCAGACCTGACTCCTTTCATGATCACTTCACTTTCTTTGTTAGTAATTAGACATTCAGTTTTAGTGAAGTTAACATTTAGACCTTGGTCACACAGTTGACTGATGCTTATTAGGTTTGCAGTCAAGCCCTTAACAAGTAGGACATTGTCAAGATCAGGAATTCCAGGGCAATCAAGCTTACCAATCCCCTTGATTTCACCCTTTGCTCCATCACCAAAGGTTACATAGCTTGTGGCATGAGGATGAAGGTCAGTCAGCAGGTTTTTATTTCCAGTCATGTGTCTGGAGCACCCACTGTCAAAATACTAATCTTCTTTGGCTGAAACTCTGAAGGAAGTTTGAGCTTTTAGACTTGTAACATTAGTCTTAGGAATCCATTGCTTTTTGTTGGCAGGTCTGTGATGTTTGGGTTTAGGTTGATAATGAGCAGGCTGAGGGTAACCATACAGTTTATAGCAGAAGGGTTTTATGTGGCCAAACTTTCCACAGTAATGACACCTCCATTTTTGGTGTTTCCCTTTCTGCTGTCTTCCTTTATGATGTTGTGACATATGATGTGACATCGCAGGTCTGCTATCAATATGGTTGCACTTAGGTTTGCCACCAGTGTAACTGCACTCAGCCTTAGATTCAATGAACCCAATGCCAGATTTGTCTCATGTTATTTGACCAGTCTGGAGTATCTTGTCTAGGGTGTCAGATCCATTGTTTAGCATTCTTACATACTTGGTCATCTCATCCAGTTTATAATTCTAGAGTACAGCTCCAGTCTTCACCTTGGATATGGTTTCCACATGTTTTGCCTTCTCATTCTCTAGTTGTGCTATCACTTTCTTCTGGTTTTCAACTTGTTGACTCTCATCTAGTTTGGCATTCAGAACCACTGCTTCTGTTTTTAATTTAGAGATGGTTCCCAAGTGTTTTACCTTCTCATTCTCCAGTTGAGTTATAACCTTCTTTTGGCTTTCAACCTGTTGACACACTTCTGCACTTCTGTGACACAACTTTCTGTAGGTAGTGGCAAACTCTTCAAAGGTTACTTCATCATCACTTAAGTCTTCATCAGAACCTCATCTTCCAGTCAAGGCAGTCACTAGATTTGCAGACTCTTCTGTTTCACTTTCATCAGACCAAGTCGCACCAAGACTCCTCTTCTGTTTCTTGAGGTAGGTTCCATATTCAGTTATAATGTGTCCATACCCATCACGTTCATGGCACTGAACTCCTTTTCCTTCTTTGGGTTTTTCATCTGACCTTGTTCTTCTTCCAGCATTGTTGGATTTACTGATGTCAGATGAGATGTTCTTGACATTTGCCTTAGATCTTACATCCATTTTTTTAGAAGTCTGTTGAACTGTCTTCCCAGCATTGCTACATCATTTTCTAGATCTTCATCAACATCCTGACCACTTTCCTCCTCTTCCTCCTCAGTGTTTGACATGAAGGCTATGCTTTTGGCTTTCTTTTTAGATCCATCACACATTCCCATCTTAACTGTTTGGAGGGAACCAATTAGCTCATCAACTCTCATGTTGGAGATGTCTTGAGACTCTTCTATTGTTGTCACCTTCATAGCAAATCTCTTAAGGAGTGACCTGAGTATTTTCCTTACTAATTTTTCATCTTACATCTTCTCTCTCAAGGCTCCTGAGGCATTAGCAATTTCAAGGATACTCATATGAAATTCATGAATATTTTCATCTTCTTTCATCCTTAAATTTTCAAACTTGGTGGTGAGCAGCTGCAGTCTAGACATCTTCACTCTAGAGGTGCCTTCATGAGTGGTTTTGAGAATGTCCCAAGCATCTTTAGCCACCTCACAGTTGTTTATCAATCTGAAGATATTCTTGTCTACTCCATTGAATATAGCATTCAATGCTTTAGAATTTCCAAGGGCTAGATCATCCTCCTCCTTGGTCCATTGTTCTTCAGGCTTTTTATCAGTTGTAGCTTCTCCTTCCTTAGTAACTACTGGATGTTTCCCAGCCTGATAACACAGCCTTCCAAGCCTTATTATCAAGAGATTTTAGGAAAGCTACCATATGAGGTTTCCAGTAGTCATAGTTAGATCCACCCAAAATTGGTGGCTTGTGAACAGATCCTCCATCTCTCTCCATAGTACCATAAAGTATCGTCCGTAGATCTCACCCAGAACCAGAGCAGGATGCCTGCTCTGATACCAATTGAAATTCTGGTATCAGATATGAGATATCAAAGGTAATGTCACGACACTAATATCTGAATAATACAAATAGGATAAAGATAAAGAATAGTAATGCAAGAGACACAAGCAATTATTAACCCAGTTCGGTGCAACTCACCTATGTCTGGGGGCTACCAAGACAGGAAGGAAATCCACTAAATAGAATCAGTTCAAACACTCTCAGTAAACTACACAAGTTACAGTCTTTTTCACCTAATCTCTACTCGTATGACTTCTACCTAAGAACTCTTAGATATGAGATCCCACTCACTCCCCCTCAATCACACCAGTGATTAAACAAGAATTACTATGAAAAGAAGACACTCTTCAAAGACACACACTTGATCTTACTTAGCAGCTTCAATCAAGTAGACACACACTCATGCTTAAAATCTTAGAGTGACAAATTACACCTAAAAAATCAGACCAATTCAATCATCTATAGATGAATTGAATGGCTTACAAGTCACACAACCACACAAGACTAAAACCCTTATTCTCTCTGAATATTTCGCTCTATATTTCTTGTGTATCAAATCAGGTATTCCATGTCCTTTTTTATAGAAGCATTCAGCTAGGCTTGTACATCATAAAACCCTAAAACTATTTTCCATTCAAATCTTCTTATGACAGTTGATTAGATCTCTTTGGAAAATAAGTTAATCACGTTGTAATTACTAATTGATAGCGTTTGCAACTAACTTATCAATCAAACATAGATTGACATTAAAAGCGCAATCACATAACACATAACATTCAGACTGAATGTTCTGTATACAGATGTCATGACATCGGGTCTGACATCCTGGAACAATTCTTCATAATTCCATTTTAAATATCCAGCAGGTACATTATATCAGATGTCATGACATCGAGTATGACATCCTAAAACAATCCTGCATAATTATATTTTAGACCTCCAGCAGGTACAAGATATCTTATGTTAAGACATCACATGTAACATCTTGTGAACACTCTTTGTTTTACCAAAATTGCTGCCAACACTTAGAACCAACAATTAATTCTTTTTCTCGTCCTCAGACTCTTTATTTTATCAAACATCATTTATACCCAAAATATATGCACACAAAAAAGGGCTCCATAGGAGTACCTAGGACACTTTGGGTGCTAACACCTTCCCTCTGTGTAACCAACCCCCTTACCTGTAATCTCTGGCATTTTATTAGTTTAAATTTGAAAACATCTTATCGTTGGGTGTTGTTCGTACTTTTCCCTATTGCTTTAGAAACAATAAAAGCGCGGCGGCGACTCTGGTTTCACTGACGTCAAGTTTATCCATAGCTTGATGGTCAAGAATTTACCGCTACAACTCCGAATGCTCTAAAGGCTATAGAGTATATAACACTGAAACATAAATTGTTGAGGAATAAATTCATGTCAGATTCGATGATAAGTTTGACCATTAAAATTCAAAGTTAGTTGAGAAATTTGGAAATATGGAGATTACCTACTCAGGCTCTGAAGGTAAAGCTTTAGAAGCTAAAGATACTAAGGCAAAAGACTCTGAAACTGTTCAACCAGAAGGTGTTGAAGTTCAGACTCCTCTTAGAAATCACAAAAAAATATCCTCACACTCTAAAGAATTGATTATGGAAGATAAAACTGAACCAGTCCTAACCAAGTCCTCTTTCAAACCTTCTGAAAAGACACTTATGGGTTTGGTGTTCCTCATAGAACCTACATCTGTTGATGAAACACTTCTGGATACTGAGTGGATTCTAGAAATGCAAGAAGATTTGGACCTATTCTCCAAAAATGATGCATGGACTCTTGTGCTTAAACCTAAAGGAGTTCATGTCATTGGGACAAAATGGGTCTCCATAAACAAGCTGAATGAAAAAGGAGAAATGGTAAGGAACAAGACTGAACTGTTTGCACAAGGCTATAGTCAGCAATTGACTATACTGAGACCTTTGCACTAGTTGTCAGGTTAGAGTCTATTCGTCTCTTAATTTAGTTTTTTGTTAATCATAACATCATCTTGCGTCAGATGAATGTTAAAAGTGCATTTTTGAATGGTTACATAACTGAAGAAGTGTATGTACACCAACATCCTGGTTTTGAACATCATAAAAATCCATTTTTTTCAAACTTAAGAAATCTTTGTATGGTCTGAAATGAGCTCCTAGAGCATGACATGAAACACTAAGAAAATTTCATTTAGAAAATGATTTTACCAGAGGAAATGTTGATACTACTTCGGTACTACTTTATTTTGTAAGACATTCAAAAGGATATTCTCGTTGTTCAAATTTATATGGACGATATCATATTTGGTTCTGCTAATGCTACCTGGTGCAAGAAGTTTGCTAAGTCAGTGTAGGCAGAGTTGGGGATGAGTATGATGAGAGAACTTAAGTTCTTTCTAGGAATCCAGATTCATAAAAGTTCAGAAGGAACATATATCCATCAGAGAAAATATACCAAATAACTTCTAAAAAAGTTTCTGAAAAAGTTTAACATGTCTGAATGCAAAGTAGAAAAAACTCTAATTCATCCTACATGTATTTCAGAGAAGGATGAGGTAAGCACAAAGTTAGAGAAAAAGGTATACAGAGCTATGATAGGTTTTATATTATACTTAACTACTTTTAGGCCTGAAGTTTTATTTAGTGTCTGCTTATAAGCTCACTTCCAATCATATACTAGGGTATCCCATTTAACAGTTGTTAAGAGGGTCTTTAGGTATATGAAAGGTACTACTAACCTTGGATTATGTTATAGAAAAAAAAGAATACAAGCTAGTAGGTTATTATGATGCTGATTACACTAAAGATAGACTTGAGAGAAAAATCACTTCTGGAAGCTGTCAGTTTCTGGAAGATAACTTGATCTCATGGTCCAGCAAGAGTTAATAAACAATTGCAATTTCAACAGCTGAAGCTGAATATACTATAACATTTGGATGTCTTTGGATGAAAAGTCATCTAGAAGATTGTCAGATATATGAGTGTAACGTTCCTATTCTCTGTTAAAATATCACAACCATTTGTTTATCTAAGAATTCCATTTTACATTATAGAGATAAATATATTGAGATTAAACATCACTTTATAAATTACTGTGTTAAGAAGGGAAGTTTAATTTTAAAATTTATTGATACAGGCCATTAATGGGTTGATATCTTTACACCCCTTGTTGAAGTTAAATTTGTTTTCATTCTGAAGAATTTGAAAATGGACTTATGTCCAGAATGAAAAAGATGTATATCTTAGAATGTTTAATTTCTCAGAATGATTAAATGAGATTATGAGATTTTTTACTCTGAACATTGAGTCTTTTGAAGTGAGAAGGTTTCATGGTTTATAAGTATCCAATCAGGACCTCTTTGTAAAGTGTTCTACCTTTGGGATACTTAATAGTTTCTATATTAATTAGCTGTCAATCAACATAGGTTTGTGGATCAGATTAAAGATAATTGTCTTTAACTGAAATGCTTTTAACGGCTGAGTGACACTTTGGGTGAAAAGAATTCTTAGGAATAAGTAAAATCTCTCCACTTCTTCCCCTTTGTCATATTTGTTGTACTCTTCAAGATTTTGTCATGATTTCAGAACCTTTATAAAACCCACTTCACTCATATTGCACACACTTACGCTACTCACAAATCCACAATTTCTCTCATTCAAACCTTCATTTTCTCGGCAACCCTATAAACCAGCTCTTCACCATTGTTGATTCTCAACAACAAGTCTCACAATAACAACAATAATAATCTACTTAAATCAAGATCAACAGAAAGAAGGACTCCAAGAACTCACTCTTTCTACTCCTTTTACTCAGTTAGAGATTCTTTGTGAATTTATTGTGGACTTTGATAACCTGAAAGCAAATGGGTTTGATCCTACTAAAGGGGTTAAGTCTCTAGGTTGAGAAGAATTTTTAAATCGTGTCAAAGGAATAGTTTATCCTGAATTTTTAAGTCTTATGGTTTCATGTTATAGCTTCAAAACTTCAAGTAACTTCATGCATTTCAAGTTGCAAGATCAACATTTTTGGAGAAATCTATAGCAAAGCTTCTTATCCATGATGGTTCTGGGAAGAGATGCTTTGACATGCCTGCTAAGAGGGATAAGCTGGATGAGATTGATGAAGTTATTTTCCAAGATGGAAAGAACTCCTCAAATGCCAAAAAATTGCACAACCATCTTACAATATGGTTCGAGATTCTTCTGTGTGGTATGCACTATATACCCTCAACAAACTCTTCTAACTACATCAACACAAATCAGAAGTACATGTTGTACGATCTCTCTTCTAGAAGTAAGATGAGTTTACCTTCAATATTGTTAAAGTATCTAAGGGAGCTGGTAAAGGAAACCTGAGATGGATCTCAAAAACCCAGAAAGTGGATATCTCTTGGAAGACTTATATCAGACGTTTTGTTTGAGAGAAAGCTAGTTCAAACCCTGATAGATGTTAGGTTAACCAAAGAAGTCGATATTGATTTTGGGAAAATATTCAATCGAAGGAATCTGAAAAACTTGTATCTGATAATTGTTGTCACTGGCCATTCAGAAGATCTGGATAGGAATATTGTTGCCTCTAGATGAATTCCTATTGAGGACTATCCAATTTTCACTAAGCAAGATCCTTAAGAAGTTACAAAGTCATACATTACTAATTGTCTAGGAACTGGTGTAGTTCTTGTAGCTTATTCCCTTAATGAGCTTCCAGACAAATACTCCTAACGTTTACTCTCTCAAGAGGAAGAGGAAGCCTAAGTCAACAGGTGATGGACCTCCTAGAACAGTCAAGCCTCTAGCCAAGATAACCAGAACCTCTTACATTTTGAGGAACACTATGGGACCAGAAGCAGAACTTGTTGGTTCTGGTTGTGATAAGTCAACTGAAGTCTCTAATTATCTCAATAGACCCCATGGTAAGTCTCTTCTAGCTAAGACCTCTTTCAATTTTGTTCATACTATTAACACTACTTCATCTACTCCACTCCAACCTACTACAACACCTTATGTATCCATACCTTATGGAACAATCTCCAACCCCAAATAAAAATAACCCAATGTATCTGAAAGAGTTACTAATTGTATACCTACACCGTCTAAAACCATTATAACTAAACCACCATGAAAACCACAAACACTTCTCTCACAAATTATAAACCAAACTGAAAAATATAACATCTCAACAACCTACTATTACAACTACTGTACAACCATATGAACAAACACAACCACCAATTTTTGAAACAATCCTCACATAATCTCAACAAAATCAACTAGAAAATCACCCTTCTGAAATCACAAATTACATTCATAATTCCTTTCCCATTATCATTCCAGAAGCTCGTGATTTTCCAGAAGACACAACAACACCACCAACTCCACCCCTCAACCTAACATCATAAATGAACCTTTCGTTAACACCTTCATGGAACACATCAGAAACAATGAACCCTTAACCCCTGATTCCTTTAACCTAACCATAAACATCTTATCTGATATTGAGAAAGAACTTGAACATATCATTTACCCTAAGGAGATTGATAATCTAGTTAGGCAGATTGAGTAAGAAGGAAATGAGCGTCTACACTCTATGACGCAAGATTGCAGAGAATGTGTCAATCCTGCTCAGAGTGATGCTGCTTCGAATCAGTTCAAAATATGGATGAATTCACGTTCATGGAAGTTGAGAGAACTCGGCTACAAAGCTACTTAGAAGATATTTCATGAGAAATTAATTGGAATCATAGAGCCTCTGGTGGAGATGTTTAGTCCCAAACCTCCTCCTACTTCTTAAGTTGAAGTTGAAACAAACGTTACTCTTCCTCCTCCAAAACTGAGATTGCCACAATTTTTGGAACAAAGCCAATGGTGGAAGATAAACCCATTCCTAATTTGATGAAGACTCTAGAAGAACTCAATCAAGAGAATGAGGTTGTTAGGACTCACTTGGACAAGCAAGACGACATGTTTAAGGAACAGGCTCAGACTAACACAAAGATTGAAGGATTGCTTTAAGTTATCTTGTCAAGATTCCCACCCCCAAGCTAGAATCCAAAATTCTTTTAAAATGTTGTTTTATTTTCTTTTGATTAAGTGATTATCTTTTGATTTTATATCTTTATATTTTTGAATGAAATTAAGTTTCCTTTGTCTTTATCTTTTTACTTTTTTATATTTATCTTTTTTATTGATGACAAAGGGGGAGAAGAATGGACACAATTGTGATATATTTATTTCCCTTCTAAATCCCAAACATTTTTGACTCTATTACTTCTTTCTAAATTTTCTGAGTAATCTGGGAACTTTGATAAAGTTCACCAATATTGATAAGAAGATACTTCTCAGTCATGTTAACCAGGTCTTTCAGAATTTAAGTTAACTAGATCTTTCAGAAGTTCAGTTATTCAAACTATCGAGATTTTAACTTCATAATCAAATAGGCGTTAACCAGACTTATATAGGTTTTAAACCATGTTCTGATCAAACTAGGCCTTGATACAAGAAATTGAGACTTTATAATAAAGCTCTGATACAAGGAATTGACTCTAAGATCTGATATAAGTTTAACCAAGACTCTGATGCAAGACAGACTCTTGACAACTAGGCTTTTTAATGCAACACATTTTGACACATGAAGTCAAGAAAACTAAAATCAAAAGATATTTAAACAAAAATATTCAAATATTTTTCTCTTTCATATTCTGAATTAAAATTATTTTTTGGATTATTTTTGGTATTTTTCATGAATTAAATGTTTTTGTGCATATTTTTAATTGTTTTAAAATACTTCTGACTTTCTAAAAATCATATTTTTTTTTGTCTAAGGTGCTTTGCGTTTGTTTGACCTAGGATAAATCCCTTGGCCATTTTTTGGGTGTTTTGATGAGATTTGAGGTTTTGACCAAATTAAAATGCATTTTATTTCATTTTTAATGTGATTTATAATTGATTAAATGTTTAAAAATCATGTTGAGCCATTTTTATGGTCTTGTGATGTTTGACTTTCAGTTTGGGCCTTGGTCATGTTTGATTTGACTTTTGTTTGATCAAAACCATTGGATTTAGGGGATTGATGAAATATACATTCCATCTCCCAAAATGAATGGATGGTATTGATCAGATGAAATTCCTCTCATGATTAATTTGTGTTTCTATTTACCCTTCCCTCTTCATCTTCATCCCTATTCTTCCTCATTCCCTCATTTGACCAATGAAATCTCTAATGTCTAAATGCTAATTGATTCATCAACGACCATGTGTCAGATCAATCAATACAAGTCTGATTGAGATAGGCCCTCCCCTTTGTTCTTTTAGTGTGTGATATGTTTTAGGAGTTTGGTTCTTTGTACCTAATCTCAAACATGCATTAACACCTATATTTTTATTGTCCGACCTCAGATAATTGTGACTTCTACATAAGTCCAATTACGATTGCTTAACATAAAGCTAAATTTGATCAAGAAGGCATAGCATTCTAGTAAGTGAGATTGTAAGTCTCCCATTCTTCATGGCATTGTATAAAAACTTGACCTTTTTTCCTTTCATGAGAGATAGTGGCATACTTGTTGAATTATCTAAGTTGGAGCCCTTCTCATGAAAGATGTCTTGGTTTAAGGATTCATACTTTTGAATGAATGGTTGAGTGTTCTCCAAAGAATGACTTAATCAATTAAAATTCACCACTAACATTTGACTAACGTTTGACTAACTCTTATTCATTATGCTTTACTTTCAAGTCATTTACTTTATGCAATTTAAGTTTCAAGCACCTTTATCATTCATTGTCATTTACATTTCATGCAACTTGTTTACGTTTCAAGTCCTTTTCACTTTGCTCATTTGAGCAATATCTTGTAATTGTATATATTGTTTGCTTGTCTTTGTTTTGTTTGTGGTCTTAGGACCTTAAAACATTTAATAACAACAAAAACCCTAAAAAAACATTTGTTGGACTGTTGGATTTGATCTGAACTTTTGGACTTAGGATTAGACAACATTCCCTATGCTAAAGGACTTGGCCAATGCCAACATCTGAGACTGAACTATCTTTGATTATGCCTTCATCTGATGCAAGACCTTGGATCTCTTTGATTCATCTACTACTTTGTCTTTGTGCTTAATTATTTATTTTGTTATTATTGTATATGTCTGATGTTTTATTCTGAGTTGATCAAGGAATATTTCATTTGATTCATTGGAAGACACTGAAGACTGCTAGCTATTGGAGTGCTTCCTTGGATATGGGTATCTTTATTTGATTCCTTGGTGTTCACTTGATGCTTGGATATTGCTCATTGATTATTGATTATTGCATGATTAAAGTCCAAAGGAAAATGGGTTTCTATATGACATCCTTGTCTGTTGGATTGCATCCCATTGGTCAGATCCTTTCAACTCTTAAAGTTTTAAAGTTTTGCTTGGGTAGTCTCTTCATCTCCTCCCACTATCTTTAATTTCAAAATCTCTCCCTCTTTTCAAAAATTTCTTTGCTTGTGATTTCAAACTTAGACATGTTTTAATGATTAGAAACTTTGGCCTTATGCCATTGAATTTTTAAACTTGTTTTCTTAAATCAAATCTGTAAATAAACTTAACCATATTGACTTAAATTTCAAAAGACAAAAAGAACTAACAACCTCATTCAAATCTTTGGCCTTTTGTGCCTTTTTATTTAAATCTTGTTAAAATCAATTCACCAACTTCTTTGAAATTTTTACCACAAACTACGGGGTCTTGATCCCTCATTTTTATGTTGGTACGTAGGCGTAAGACCAAATGTCTTGTAAAACACAAAAATATAATCAATTAATTATTTTTGTCGTCCTCACACTCTTTATTTTATCAAACATCATTTATACCCAAAACATATGCACACAAAAAAGGGCTCCCTAGGAGTACCTAGGACACTTTGGGTGCTAACACCTTTCCTCTATGTAACCAACCCCCTTATCTGTACTCTCTGGCATTTTATTAGTTTTAATTTGAAAACTTCTTATCGTTGGGTTTTGTTCGTACTTTTCGCTTTTTATTTGGAAACAATAAAAGCGCGACGACGACTCTGGTTTCACTGACGTCAAGATTATCCATAGCTTGATGGTCATGAATTTACCGCTACAACTATGAACACTCTAAAGGCTATAGAGTATATAAAAATGAAACACAAATTATTTAGGAATAAATTCATGTCAGATTGGATGATAAGTTTAACCATGAAAATTCAAAGTTAGTTGAGAAGTTTGGAAATATGGATATTACCTACTTAGGCTCTGAAGGTAAAGCTTTAGAAGCTAAAGATACTAAGGCAAAAGACTCTGAAACTGTTCAACCAGAAGGTGTTGAAGTTCAGACTCCTCTGAGAAATCACAAACAAATATCCTCACACTCTAAAGAATCATTATGGGAGATAAAACTGAACCAGACATAACCAAATCCTCTTTCAAACCTTCTGAAGAGACACTTATGGATTTGGTGTTCCTCATAGAACCTACATCTATTGATGAAACACTTCTAGATATTGAGTGGATTCTGGAAATGCAAGAAGATTTGGAACAATTCTCTAAAAATGATGTATGGACTCTTGCGCTTAGACCCAAAGGAATTCATGTCATTGGGACAAAATGGGTCTCCATAAACAAGCTGAATGAAAAAGGAGAAATAGTCAGGAACAAGACCGAACTGTTTGCACAAGGCTATAGTCAACAATTGACTATACTGGGACCTTTACACTAGTTGCCAGGTTAGAGTCTATTCGTCTCTTAATTTCTTTTTTCGTTAATCATAACATTATCTTGTATCAGATGGATGTTAAAAGTGCATTTTTGATAGGTTACATAACTGAAGAAGTGTATGTACACCAACATCCTGGTTTTGAAAATCATAAAAATCAATATATTTTTTTTCAAACTTAAGAAATCTTTGTATGGCCTGAAACGAGCTCCCAGAGCATGACATGAAACACTAAGCAATTTTCATTTAGAAAATGACTTTACCAAAGGAAATGTTGATACTACTTTAGTACTACTTTATTTTGTAAGACATTCAAAAGGATATTCTCGTTGTTCAAATTTATATGGATGATATCATATTTGGTTCTTCTAATGCTACCTTGTGCAAGAAGTTTGCTAAGTAAGTGTAGGCAGAGTTTGAGATGAGTATGATGAGATAACTTAAGTTCTTTCTAGGAATCCAGTTTCATCAAAGTTCAGAAGGAACATATATCCATAAGAGAAAATATACCAAAGAACTTCTGAAAAAGATTAAAATGTCTGAATGCAAGGTAGAAAAAACTCTAATGCATCCTACATGTATTTAAGAGAAGGATAAGGTAAGCACAAAGGTAGAGAAAAAGGTATACAGAGGTATGATAGGTTCTATCTTATACTTAACTACTTCTAGGCCTGGAATTTTATTTAGTGCCTGCTTATAAGCTCACATCCAATCAGATCCTAGAGAATCCCACTTAATAGTTGTTAAGAGGATCTTTAGGTATATGAAAGGTACTACTAACTTTGGCTTATGTTATAGAAAATAAAAAGAATACAAGTTAGTAGGTTATTATGATGTTGATTACACTGAAGATAGACTTGAGAGAAAAAGCACTTTTGGAAGCTGTCAGTTTCTGGAAGATAAGTTGATCTCATGGTCCAACAAGAGTTAATAAACAATTGCACTATCAACAACTGAAGCTGAATATATTGCAGCATTTGGATGTAGCACTCATATTCTCGGGATGAAAAGTCACCTAGAAGATTTTCAGATATATGAGTGTAATGTTCCTATTCTATGTTAAAATATCTCAACCATTTGTTTATCTAAGAATCCCATTTTACATTCTAGAGATAAATATATTGAGATTAAACATCACTTTATACATTACTATGTTAAGAAGGGAACTTTAAATTTAAAATTTATTGATACAGACCATTAATGGGTTGATATCTTTACAAAGCCCCTTGTTGAAGATAAATTTGTTTTCATTCTGAAGAATTTGAATGTGGACTTATGTCCAGAATGAAAAGATGTATATCTTAGAATGTTTAATTTCTCAGAATGATTAAATGAGATTATAAGATTTTTTTACTCTGAACATTAGGTCTTTTGAAGCGAGAAGGTTTCATGGTGTATAAGTATCCAATAAGGACCTCTTTCTAAAATGTTCTACCTTTGGGATACTGAATAGTTTCTATATTAATTAGTTGTCAATCAACATAGGTTTGTGGATCAAATTAAAGATAATTGTCTTTAACTGAAATGCTTCAAACGGCTGAGTGATGCTTTGGGTGAAAAGATTTCTTGGGAATAAGTAAAATCTCTCCAAGTCTTCCCCTTTGTCATATTTGTTACACTATTCAAGATTTTGTCATGATTTCAAAACCTTTATAAAACCCGTTTCACTCACATTTCACACACTTACGCTTCTCACAAACCCACACTTTCTCTCATTCAAACCTTCATTTTCTCGGCAACCCTATAAACCAGCTCTTCACCATTGTTGATTCTCAACAACAAGTCTCACAATAACAACAATAATAATCTTCTCAAATCAAGATCAACAGAAAGAAGGACTCCAAAAAGTCACTCTTTCTAGTCCTTTTACTCAGTTAGAGATTCTTTGTGAATTGATTGTGGGCTTTGATAACCTGAAAGCAAATGGATTTGATCCTACTGAAGGGGTTAAGTCTCAAGGTTGAGAAGAATTTTTAAATCGTCTCAAAGGAATAGTTTATCCTGAATTGGTCAAGCAATTACGGATTCATGTTGTAGCTTCAAAACCTCAAGTAACTTCATGCATTTCGAGTTGCAAGATCAACATTTTTGGAAAAGTCTATAGCAAAGCTTCTTATCCATGATGGTTCTGGAAAGAGATGCTTTGACATGCCTGCTAAGAGGGATAAGCTGAATGAGATTGTTCAAGTTATTTTACAAGATGGAAAGAACTCCTCAAATGCCAAAAATCTGCACAACCATCTTAGGATATGGTTCAAGTTTCTTTTGTGTTATATGCACCATAGACCCTTAACAAACTCTTCTAACTACATCAACACAAATCAGAAGTACATGTTGTACGATCTCTCTTCTGGAAGTAAGATGAGTTTACCTTCAATATTGTTCAAGTATCTAAGGGGGCTGGTCAAGGAAACTTGAGATGGATCTTAAAAACCCAGAAAGTGTATCCCTCTTGGAAGACTTATGTCAGACGTTTTGTTTAAAAGAAAGCTAGTTCAAACCCTGATAGATGATGGGTTAACCAAAGAAGTTGATATTGATTTTGTGAAAATATTCAATGGAAGGAATCTGAAAAACTTGTATCTGATAACTGTTGTCACTGACCCTTCAGAAGCTCAGGGTATGAATATTGATGCCTCCAAAAGAATTCCTATTGAGTCTATCCATTTTTCAACAAGCAAGATCCTTAAGAAGTTACAAAGTCATACATTACTAACTGTCTAGGAACTGTTGTAGTTCTTGTAGCTTATTCCTTTAATGAGCTTCCAGACAAATACTTCTAACGTTTACTCTCTCAAAAGGAAGAGGAAGCCTAAATTAACAGGTGATGGACCTCCTAGAATAATCAAGCCTCTAGCCAAGATAACCAGAACCTCTTACATCTTGAGGAACACCATGGGACCAGAAGTAGAACTTGTTGGTTCTGGTTGTGATAAGCCAACTGAAGTTTCTACTTCTCACAATAGACCCCATGGTAAGTATCTTCTATCTAAGACCTATTTCAATTTTGTTCATGCTATTAACACTACTTCATCTACTCCACTCCAACCTACTCCAACACCTTATGTATCCATACCTTATGGAACAATCTCCAACCCCAAAGAAATACAACCCAATAGATCTGAAAGAGTTACTAATTCTATACCTACACTGAATAAAACCATTATAACTAAAACCCCATGAAATCCACAAACACTTCTCTCACAAATTATAAACCAAACTGAAAATATAACATCTCAACAACCTACTATTACAACTACTGTACAACCATCTGAACAAACATAACCACCAGTTTCTGAAACAATCCCCACATAATCTCAACAAAATTAACTAGAAAATCCCCCTTCTGAAATCACAAATTACATTCATAATTCCTTTCCCATTATCATTTCAAAATCTCGTGCTTTTCGAGAAGACACATCAACACCACCAACTCCAACGTTCAACCTAACATCATAAATGAACTTGTCATTGACACCTTTATGGAACACATCAGAAACAATGAACCCTCAACCCCTAATTCCTTTGACTTGACTATAAAAATGTTATCTGATATTGAGAAAGAACTTGAACATATCATTGACCCTAAGGAGATTGATAATCTAGTTAGGCAGTTTGAGTAAGAAACAAATGAGCGTCTACACTCTATGACGTAAGATTGCACAGAATGTGTCAATCTTGCTCATAGTGATGCTGCTTGGGATGAGTTCAAAAGATGGATGAATTTACGTTCGTGGGAGTTGAGAGAACTCTGCTACAAAGCTAATTAAAAGATGTTTCATGAGAAATTATCTGGAATCATAGAGTCCAAAACCTCCTCCTACTTCTGAAGTTGAAGCAGAAACAAAAGTTACTCTTCCTCCTCCAAAACTGAGATTGCCACAATTTCTGGAAAAAAGCCAATGGTGGATGATAACCCCATTCTTATTTTGATGAAGACTCAGGAAGAACTCAAGTAAGAGAATGAGGTTGTTAGGACTCGCCTGGACAAGCAATACGACATGTTTAAGGAACAGGCTCAGACTAACACAAAGATTGAAGGACTGCTTCGAGTTATCTTGTCAAGATTCCCACCCCCATGCTAGAATCCAAAATGCTTTTAAAATGTTGTTTTATTTTATTTTGATTAAGTATTTATCTTTTGATTTTATATCTTTATATTTTTGAATGAAATTAAGTTCCCTTTGTCTTTATCTTTTTTCTTTTTTATATTTATCTTTTTTATTGATGACAAAGGGGGAGAAGGGTGGACACAATTTTGATATATTTATTTCCCTTCTAAATCCAAAACATTTCTGACTCTATTACTTCTTTCTAACTTTTCTGAGTAATCTGGGAACTTTGATAAAGTTCACCAATATTGATAAAAGATACTTCTCAATCATGTTAACCAGATCTTTAAGAATTTAAGTTAACTAGATCTTTCAGAAGTTCAATTATTCAAACTATCAAGATTTTAACTTTATAGTCAAACAGGTGTTAACCAGACTTATATAGGTTTTAAACCAAATTCTGATCAAACCAGGCCTTGATACAAGAAATTGAGAATTTCTAATAAAGCTCTGATACAAGGAATTGACTCTAAGATCTGATATAAGTTTAACCAAGACTCTGATGCAAGACAGACTCTTGACAACTAGACTTTCTGATACAACACATTCTGATACATGAAGTCAAGAAAACTAAAATTAAAAGATATTTCAACCAGGCTTCATTGTACAATGATGTTATTTCATTCATGATGATTAAAATGTTTTATGTGTTAAAATTATTTTAAGTCTTAAACTCGGGGGGAGCTTGCAAACTTAACTCTGAAGTTTTAAGTTGAGAAATAGTTTTAATAGTATAAAACTCAAGGGGAGCTTACAAACCTCACTCTGATGCTTTTATGAGATTAAACCAAGTAAAAAATTTTCATGAAAATTCATGGTTTTGTTTTTATCAAAAAAGGGGAGATTGTAAGAATAAGATTTGGTTATGAATTTGCCTTATGTTTTGATGATAATAATATATATACTCTTAGAGAATAATTTTGTAGCCTAATGGTTTTATTTAGTGTGTAGATACTAGATACAAGTTCTGACTCTGATAGAATGATGTGTGACGTCATCAAATTCTGAACCTAGTGTACTCTGACTTTGAGATGTATGTTCTACAAGATATTCAAGCACTGAACTACTCTACTCAATGTTTTTAAACATTATCTATCCAAAGCTTTATGACTCTGAAGCTTCTGACGATGTCAAGTTCTGAAGTCTTGCGCTCAAACAAGTTTGATGAACTAAAAATATTCAATGGAAGGAATCTGAAAAACTTGTATCTGATAGCTGTTGTCACTGACCCTTCAGAAGCTCTGGATATGAGTATTGTTGCCTCCAGAAGAATTCCTATTGAGGTTTATCCAATTTTCACCAAGCAAGATCCTTAAGAAGTTACAGAGTCATACATTACTAACTGTCTAGGAACTGTTGTAGTTCTTGTAGCTTATTCCTTTAATGAGCTTCCAGACAAATACTTCTAACGTTTACTCTCTCAAGAGGAAGAGGAAGCCTAAATTAACAGGTGATGGACCTCCTAGAATAGTCAAGCCTCTAGCCAAGATAACCAGAACCTCTTACATCTTGAGGAACACCATGGGACCAGAAGTAAAACTTGTTGGTTCTGGTTGTGATAAGCCAACTGAAGTTTCTACTTCTCACAATAGACCCCATGGTAAGTATCTTCTATCTAAGACCTATTTCAATTTTGTTCATACTATTAACACTACTTCATCTACTCCACTCCAACCTACTCCAACACCTTATGTATCCATACCTTATGGAACAATCTCCAACCCCAAAGAAATACAACCCAATGTATCTGAAAGAGTTACTAATTCTATACCTACACCGAATAAAACCATTATAACTAAAACCCCATGAAATCCACAAACACTTCTCTCACAAATTATAAACCAAACTGAAAATATAACATCTCAACAACCTACTATTACAACTACTGTACAACCATCTGAACAAACATAACCACCAATTTCTGAAACAATCCCCACATAATCTCAACAAAATTAACTAGAAAATCCCCCTTCTGAAATCACAAATTACATTCATAATTCCTTTCCCATTATCATTTCAAAAGCTCGTGCTTTTCGAGAAGACACATCAACACCACCAACTCCATCGCTCAACCTAACATCATAAATGAACCTGTCATTGACACCTTTATGGAACACATCATAAACAATGAACCCTCAACCCCTAATTCCTTTGACTTGACTATAAAAATGTTATCTGATATTGAGAAAGAACTTGAACATATCATTGACCCTAAGGAGATTCATAATCTAGTTACGCAGTTTGAGTAAGAAACAAATGAGCGTCTACACTCTATGACGTAAGATTGCACAGAATGTTTTAATCTTGCTCAGAGTGATGCTTCTTGGGATGAGTTCAAAAGATGGATGAATTTATGTTCGTGGGAGTTGAGAGAACTTTGCTACAAAGCTAATTAAAAGATATTTCATGAGAAATTATCTGGAATCATAGAGGCTCTGGTGGAGATGTTTAGTCCAAAACCTCCTCCTACTTTTGAAGTTGAAGCAGAAACGAAAGTTACTCTTCCTCCTCCAAAACTGAGATTGCCACAATTTCTGGAAAAAAGCCAATGGTGGATGATAACCCCATTCCTATTTTGATGAAGACTCTGGAAGAACTCAAGTAAGAGAATGAGGTTGTTAGGACTCGCCTGGACAAGCAATACGACATGTTTAAGGAACAGGCTCAGACTAACACAAAGATTGAAGGACTGCTTCAAGTTATCTTGTCAAGATTCCCACCCCCAAGCTAGAATCCAAAATGCTTTTAAAATGTTGTTTTATTTATTTTGATTAAGTATTTATCTTTTGATTTTATATCTTTATATTTTTGAATGAAATTAAGTTCCCTTTGTCTTTATCTTTTTTCTTTTTTATATTTATCTTTTTTATTGATGACAAAGGGGGAGAATGGTGGACACAATATTTATATATTTATTTCCCTTCTAAATCCAAAACATTCCTGACTCTATTACTTCTTTCCAACTTTTCTGAGTAATCTGGGAACTTTGATAAAGTTCACCAATATTGATAAAAGATACTTCTCAGTCATGTTAACCAGGTCTTTCAGAATTTAAGTTAACTAGATCTTTCAGAAGTTCAGTTATTCAAACTATCAAGATTTTAACTTTATAGTCAAATAGGTGTTAACCAGGCTTATATGGGTTTTAAACCAAGTTCTGATCAAACCAGGCCTTGATACAAGAAATTGAGAATTTCTAATAAAGCTCTGATACAAGGAATTGACTCTAAGATCGGATATAAGTTTAACCAAGACTCTGATGCAAGACAGACTCTTGACAACTAGACTTTCTGATACAACACATTCTGATACATGAAGTCAAGAAAACTAAAATTAAAAGATATTTCAACCAGGCTTCATTGTACAATGAAGTTATTTCATTCATGATGATTAAAATGTTTTATGTGTTAAAATTATTTTAAGTCTTAAACTCGGGGGGAGCTTGCAAACTTAACTCTGAAGTTTTAAGTTGAGAAATAGTTTTAATAGTATAAAACTCAAGAGGAGCTTACAAACCTCACTCTGATGCTTTTATGAGATTAAACCAAGTAAAAAAATTTCATAAAAATTCATGGTTTTGTTATCATCAAAAAAAGGGAGATTGTAAGAATAAGATTTGGTTATAAATTTGCCTTATGTTTTGATAATAATAATATATATACTCTTAGAGAATAATTTTGTAGCCTAATGAGTTTATTTAGTGTGTAGATACTAGATACAAGTTCTAACTCTGATAGAATGATGTGTGACGTCATCTGATTCAGAACCTAGTGTACTCTGACTTTGAGGTGTATGTTCTACAAGATATTCAAGCACTGAACTACTCTACTCAATGCTTTTAAACATTATCTATCCAAAGCTTCATGACTCTGAAGCTTCTGACGATGTCAAGTTCTGAAGTCTTGCACTCAAACAACTTTGATGAACTGTGTCACCAGACTCTAAAGACCAGGTTCTGATGAACTGGGTCAAGACTCTAAATACCAAGTTTCTGAAGATTCTCTCAATCAGACTCTTATTAATCTTCTATGCATGCTTCATACCTACTTATAAGAAGCCTTTGAATATTGAAGATAACATCAAAAAGGTTTTACGTGAGAAAATAGTACACAATACAAGATCAAATATTCCTTCCACTATATTGATTTTGTGGACTAAGGAATGTACTATTGTACCATTGTGTCTCCCATTTTCACAGACTCTTATGCAAGGATACAACTATATTTATGTATTCCACTTTTACCCTCCAACAAATATCTGAATTTTCTATATAAAAGAGTCTTGGAAGAATGGAATGGTAACGAAGTAACCAAGTGCTAAGAATATCATTACGTGAATATTGCATACTATGAATATTTTTGAGAGAAAAGAAACATACACACAAGGAAATTTTGTTCATTTTCTTCATAGAATATATTTTATATGAAACATTTTGTAATTCATTTGTGTATTATGCTTACTTAGAAGCATTTTGTAAACATACTTTATATCTCAATCTTTGTGAGTGTATTTCCTTAAATGACTAGAGTTTAGTCAAAGTTACTCAAAAAGACATTGATAGTTGGTCTTTGTGTTGTAATCAAGTTTATTTATAGTGGATTAAATCCTTGTGAAAAGGAGAAATCACCTTGGAGGGTGGACTAGAGGTAGCTCTGTTAACAGTGAACCAGGATAAAAATAATTGAGTTCACTATTTTTGTTCTTAGTTTTCTATTTGTCTCTTTGGGTTGCAAAAGTTATTGTTCTTGATACTCAATTAAACCCCCACCCCATTCTCGTGTTTCCATTACCTTCAATATTAAGGTGTGTGTGTAATTTTCCTTAGTACTTCTAAGTTACTTCCTTACTTTTACAAAACTCGGGTCACACCGACAGACAAACAGACAGACATGACTTTATAAGCTTTCACACTTTATCTAAGGCTTCAAGCTTATTTGCTAGATTGTTTCTAATCATATAAGCACTTTAATATTGAGTCTCCTTTTTTTGATGAGGCATGAGATGTTTCTCAAGTTATACCACCATCATCAAGGTTGAAAGTTATTGCCATCGAATTTAATGATCGTTGTCGTCATAAAAACTTCAGATGAATCTTTTGGGGAATTTTCAAATTCATACCTGAAAGCACATAGATCCACATCCCTCATTTTTTTATGATGGTAACATATCTCCCATGGAGGTGGTAAAATAAATAACACGTGTGTGTTTTGAGTGATTAAACTTCCCCTCACTTGAGTAGAGAGTATACTCTACTCCCCTTGAGAGTATACTTCTCCTCATATATCCTAACCAAAAAGGTAAAAATAATCAAAGTGCATAGATCTCATTTAAAAGGAACAAGTTACCTTATAGATATGGACATGAGCAATCCAGAGTAAGGAGTAAAAAGTAGGATCTAAGATTTCATTTCCCCTTATGGAAAATCCAACTTTGAAATCAATTGATGGGTAAGCTTTAGAGAACTTCTTTTTCTTGATTCTTTCTCGAACAAAAATAAAAATTATTTGAAGCTTTATAAACCGAGAGGGAATTCCATTGTCTACTTCTTTCTTTCTCATATTTCTCCAAGATATAATTATTTCTTCTTAGGAGTGTTTTGAAAAACCTATTTTTAGTCACCTTAGGCCTTAGATTTATATTAGGCTCTAGGTGTTTGACGCCACTTAGCTCCATAAACACTTAAAAGCTCCCCTAAAGGTTAGTAAGAAAATAAATTGACTAAGCAATTAATAAATCACTTACTAGAGAATGAATCATAATTTTTCAATTTTTCGATCTCTGTTAAGTGTACTAACTCAAAGCCTCAAGGTAACTTGAGAAACTTCCCCTTTTTAGGGAACAACAAGACATCATTGATTTTTCTTCTCTACTAATCATTTGAAATGAGACTCGGTCCAGTTATAGGACTGACAAATCCACTACAAATTTATCACCTTAATCTTTCGTGATCATAATCGTTGAACAATACCATTAACATAATCACCCTGGGCAATTCCTTTGAAGAACACAATCAACGTCTTGAACCAAGTTCTATCGGGTAACCACTTCTTCGTGTACACTTAGGTTAGTATAAATAGCTCTCATCTAATTTGATTTTAATATGCATCATATAAGAGACATCCTTGCTAAAGGAGTTCTAAGACGTAATTCCCTTAGAAATATCATTATTAACATTCATAATGGGATGGTACTTAATGGTACTCCTTTCTTAAGATAAACGTTGATTATCTTATGTTAACTTCTTTAACTTGAATCAAACCATTTGGACTTTGGATTTTCTCTTGTATTTTATATTTTTATTTTCATTGATTGTTATCTTCCAAGGATGTTCTTTAAGGAATACACGCATAACTGACAACCTCTATTTCTACCTACTAGAGGTTAGTACACCAAAGGTAGTATGCATGATTTCCTCCATAGTCGTGGTCTTTTTTGAAAAGAAGTTTTAAGAGGCTTGAGGTTTTTATAGACAATGCATATAGAGGAATTTAACATAATATATTACCTTCGTTACACAACTTACATAATACTAAGTAACTTATGCAATAAAGATTTAATTAATTAAAATAGTTACAGGGTACGATTATGGATATTAAAAAAAATTAAAGATTCAGTGGTTTTGTATTGTTGTTATCATGCAAGTGAATTTCTTCCCTCGTAGGAGTGGAACAATAGAATATATTTATTTCTTCAGTTGTATCACTTGAAGAGCAATTATCGGTATCATCATCTGCATCACCTCTTAACTTTTCTAATTTTGGTACCCATAGCTTTTGGGGTCATTTGACGTTAGTGTAATACATATTTTGAACATACATATTTCTATTACGTTCAAAGTACTCTTTTAAAGAGTATGTAGGAGGATTTCCTTCTTTGCTCTTATGACTCATTTTTATAAAACATAACATGGAAATATGACCGTCTTTATTACTGTAGTTGCATTTTAAGGTCTTGCAACGAGAGGTGGACTTAGACTTGCAAATGTTACTAAAGTTTTTACTGTTGTTCTTGGGTTCATAATCAAGACCAGCCGTATTGTAAGCCCCCTTTGGTTATCTAACAAAAGGTTCAAGTTGTCTCTCCCTTTAGTGAATTTATCAAGTAGGTTTTGAAGATCGACAATTTTATTTTTCAAAATGTCATATTGATAAAATTGATATATTCTCCTAGGACTTTATAAGATGAGGAAGAGTTTTGAATTATATCATATTGTCGTCTCTCTCTAAGAGTTTATATTTCTTCCAACAGTTTTTTATTTTTCAATTCAATGGGAAGAGATATTGTCTTTGGTTTATATGAATTATTGAAGTCACCATGTACTATTATGCAAGTCACCATGTATATTTCTCTATAGAGGTCTTCCTTTATTACCTTTTCAATTACTCCTTTAGGGAGTAACAATCATTTCTGTGATGACCTTGTATCCTCTAATACTTACACCACTCCTCGAGAATGACCTTAGTGTGGTATACCTCTTGGAGGATCTTCTTACTCCTTGTGTTCAGTGGGGTGAAATGCTCTAATGCCCTATTGGCATGCTTGAATATATATTTCTCTCGAACAAATATTTTGTTTTGGTTCATTCGCTAGCTAGGTGCTTCAGATTTTCTACCATCACACTCTCTTTCATATCGAGTTCTCTTTTAGGCATTAATTTCTACATATTTGATATAATATTCCTCTCTCGCCACGATCTTTTCCAGCGAGCATGTTGACTTCTGGACTGGGGATTCATCGAAGTGCCTGACCTTGAGGTCATTTTGGAAAGCCCTGATGAACATCTCTTGGTTTGGGTTGGTGACCTTGACAGTATCCTCAATAAATCTGGGAAAATACTCACGCAAGGAATCAAAATAGCCTTGGCAAATATTGAACATGCTCGTTGTGGAAACCTTTCTATAGTTGTTGGATGAGAAATGGTGGACCATCTTTCTTGTCAAATCTTGATAACTAGACACCGAGAACATTTAGAGGTTCATAAACCCATAGAGAGTGTCCTTGTTCAACCTCCCGACCATCAATTTTCACTTTAGTGATTCATCCACCCCGATAATATCCATCTGAATGATGATTGTGATTACGTGCTCACGGGGATCACTATTTCCATCAAATGATACCACGGATGTTGGTTTCAAATTACCAGGGATCAGAGCGTCTGAAATCTCCGCCGTGAGTGATTGAAGATCCATGGGCTATGCCTGCTCGATCAAATATGGCTCTACATGTTATTGTTGTAGGTCAATGACATTCTCTTGTAGTTGTTGTTTTAAGTGGCGGGAGGTCTCGCAACCGTGGGATGAGATCAACTATTGTATCGATCAGTATGTTTGACACAAATAAATTTTGCCTCTCCCTACAGTGGGTGCCAGATGTACTCGTAGAAGTTCACTAATGATAACTCTACTAATGAGGTCAATAAAGTTGCATTTGTCTCTTGATCAATTGTCTATTATGTGATTTGTGTATATCTTTTCTCTTTGTGATCATATTCTTATATAGTAGTTTTGACTTATTCGTTACGAGATGCCCATCAGAGACATTTTAAGATGATTGTTCATGAATGATACGATCTCTTAATGATAATTGCAAATTAGATTTGATTTCCCGATCCTAGGTCACAATGCCCTCAATCAGCCATACATGTGTCAACCCTCATATCTTTAATCCAAATATTCGCTTCGTGTCAGTTTAGGACCATCATGATTAACCTGGCTCATCAGTTGCCGCAACACAACCCTAGTTTGATGGACGAATTTCTATTCGTGAAGAGCTATATCATATTTAAGCTTCAACTTGTCCCACTCTCGATTACCTGACCCAATAGATTGGACATGTACATATCCTCTCAAGCATAAACCACATATGAGAGAAATGTTTTCTTGAGACATACCAAGACCCCAGACATATACATTTTTTATTGAATAATATTGATTTTAATTTTAATATCTATGCTATCTAAATTTTCGCTATCTAAATTTAGCTAAATTTTATTTTTAATATTCATGATAATTGGTTTTAAATTTTAATTTAGAAAATAATTTTATTGACGTAGTAAATATTTATAAAAAAGTATTTAATAAAGATTTATTGTTAGTTTTGGAATTCTATTTTTTTGAATATCGTAGATTTAAACTAAAATACGAAAAAAATTATATTATTTTATAAGCTAAAATATATAGTTATAATAGACCGAGAGTTTTTTAATTATAATTGTCGGTCAAAACAATAATTTTTTTTGAAGTGATATAGTTTCAAGTAAATACACTCTTTATAATAGAGTATAATAGTACTTTTAATTTATGATCGTCGGTGAAAACAATGAAAGTTGATGTATTAATTTCAATCAAGATTGAGATTGTTGGTTTAGTTAAAAATATATATCTTAAAAAAAATTTAAGGTACTGAATTTTGTAAGAGAGAATTCAAAACTATATAAAAAATTTAAATTCTTCAAAGAAAATGAGTCAATAAAAAACACTTAGGGCCTGTTTGAAACACTTTTCAATTTTAGTTATTAAAATTTGTTTTTCAAATCTATTTTTAAAAACTACTTTTAAGAAAAAAATTAACAAAAAATTTGTTTGATAAACTATTTTTTAAGAACTGTTTTGAAAATATGAAAATGAAAAAACTTGTTTGATAATCTAATCTTTTAATAGTATTTTAAGAAGAGAATAAAAATGCATATTTTGTCATTTACTTTTAAAATCTATTTTATTGTATAAAATATTACAAACTTAAGAAAATTAATTGATATTTGGTCGAATACAAATAGTTGGGTTAAATCAATTTTTTATTTTACAAATCACATAACACTTGTTTGTAATAATAATAAGAAAAAAACAAGTAAAAAATGGGATTCCACGTTTAATAAAAAAAATTATATAGTGAAAATAATTAAGAAACACAAAAAAAAAATTAAGTAAAATAAATAAACATATTTGAAAATGTTACTTATACATAAAAAGAGTATAAATAAAAGAAATAACATACTCTTTCAAATACGTTTTTCAATTTTATTTTTAAAACATAAAAATTATTAAAATTACATTAATGCTATTAATAAAAATTATAAATTTTTATGTTTTTTCTTCAAGTTTTATAATACTTAAAACTAAAAAATAAAAAGTAAAACACAACTAAACTGTTTCACTGTTTTGCTTTTAAAAACTGAAAAATAGAAAAGAGTTTTTAAAAATACTTTTGCAAAATATTATATTCAAACAAGTTTTTAAATTTTAAATTTTCAAAAACTAGAAAAGAGTTTTTAAGATGCATTTCAAACATGCCCTTAAACTTTATATTTGATTTTATACATAATGGATTCTTAAAAAAAAACTCCCCAGAATATCTCATCACAAGAAGTCTATTATAGCATGCCCATTAGCTAATTTTTTGCGCTAAATTTTCTTCTCGACATATATTTGAGTAAATAAAGTTCATTTGAAGACTTTTGCAGGTAAATCATCTGTTTTGAGATCCTCAAAAATTAACTGAAAAGCCGCCTAGAATTCCACTTTGATGACCTTTCGCTAAAGCACATCTTACTGCCGTCCTATATTTGTGAAAGTCCATGTATGTGTTTATTTTCGTCTGCACAATCCTCAACTTCCTCCAAATCACTATTATGATCTTTCGTTCAATTTTGTATCTTCTATTCGTTTGAACGTTATCTAGAATCTAGATTTATGTATTGCTTACTTATTTATCACCCAAATGCTAAACTTAATATATCCATCCAAAAATATACAATTTGAAGTTTTGTCCATTTCTAAGATTCATGAAACGTCGCTCTTGATGTTGCCATATCAAGATGCAAAGCAAACTGGCAACTACTCATAAATTTCACATCAGATTGTTTTCTACTTTATCAGGACATGAAAGTGGTGCCATTGCATTAAACCCACATATGTCACTTGCTCCCCTCTCAAGAGTGTGACCTTAATGAAAAAGAGTTTTTGCATGAAGCAATGGTTGTTGTAAGGATTAATGGGTGAACTTGAGATTTTAGGACTTCTCAAGAAGTTCATCACATTAATAATGAAAAAAAATTAATTGCAAAGAAATGAAGTATGGATGGTGACATGACCTGGATGACCAAGAAAGGGTTATTATTTTGAGGTAGAGGCCGTTGGAAAACTGAGTCAAACATTTATGAATAAAGGTTTGATTTTGTTCATATAGAAAACAAAATTGAGAAAGAAAAACAATTAATTGAAAAATCACTGAGAAATCCCTTTACAACCAGAGAGGTTATTCTTACTTTCTTTTCACTAAACCTCGATTGGATAGGTACGGGAACGTACCCAGTATCCGATATGGGTATTGGTACGGAGTATCATATTTTTAGAAAAATTAAATTACGGGTATGTTAGTATAATTTTTTTAAATACAATTATCAAAATAAAAAAGGAGTTTTATTGTTTAAATAACAACAAAACACTAAAATTATAAAACAATTTCCTTAAAACAAATTAATATCTGTGCAATAACATAAATAAATCACACTTAAAAAACATCTATAAATCATGAAATCATGACCGAATATCAATATTTTTCTCTCCAATATCATTAAAAAGAGCGGCTTCTAGTTCAGATTCATCGAGAGAAAGACTAACAACTTCAGCAACATCAACTACATCAAATAGATCTCATTCATCTCCACCAATATCCCACATTTTTGTTGCTCCTTCATTATAAACCTTAATATGAGAAGACAGAGATTTGTATAAACAAAAACTAAATCCTCAGTCCTCTTTGGATTGTGCCTATTCCTTTTCAATGAGTGAATAAATCTAATTGTGCTCCAATTTCTCTCCACAGAAGATGAAGAACATGGTTGCGAAAGAATTTTTTTATTTATAAATAGAATAATTAACCTAACTTTTACTTAATAAAAAAAGTCCAAATTATAGCATCCAAAATTAAAAAAAAAAAAAAAGTACGTGGTATCAAATATATACCAGTTGGTGTATCAACTTAAAGAAAACAAAAAAAATTGATACGACTTCGGTGCATACCGTACGAGTATCAATACTCGATACCGATACCTTATCTTAAATGAAGTATCCGTGCTTCACAAGATAATACTGAAATAGCAATCATTTTTAGGCTAAAATAAAAATACTGATTTGGGCTACGGGATAACTCCTAGAGTTGACTAAATTTTTATCTAGATAGTCTTATATACATTATCAAAAATTATAAAATGAAATCAAAGTAAATTAACTTAGTTGATAAGAACTTAACTATCCATCGAAACGTTATGAATTCAACTTTTGTTGTCCATGATTTGTAAGTATCTGACCCCAAGTCCATCACATAAATTTTTTGTATAAAAAAGAATCATAATCAAGATGAATTTTGAATGTCATATATTTCTTTATGCAGTAAACATAGAATTGACAATAAATTATGATGCTGAAGTTGTAGACTTTCTCGATTCAACATGAAGTAACTTTTATAACGACTAAATGAAAGATATATATATATATATATATATATATATATATATATATATATATATATATATATATATATATATATATATATATATATATATATATATATATATATATATATATATATATATATATATATATATATATATATATATATATATATATATATATATATATATATATATATATATATATATATATTATTTCTGATAATCTCTCAGAAGTGAATTTGATGAGATAAAAAATGCAATGAGAATTGGGTGTTATTTGATTACTTCTCTTCTTCTCTGTCCCCCTCCTTTCCCCCTCATGAGGAGCCCTTATATATCCATCTCACCTCCTGAGATCGTTAAGAAGGGTCCTTTCAAGTTTCATGATTAAATAATGCTAATAACATCTGTTGTCGTCATCATTATCGTGTAACATCCTCTCTATCAATTTTCGTAACTCTCATGTAACCATGAAACTACCATATATTTGTTACACTGATTGTACACACTGTCCTGAAACGTGTCTGCGAGAACCATATGATTCGGGCTCCTATTTGCCTCGTAGGTAGTAACTCGACAATCGTTATCTTTTACAAGTACCTGACACACCAAACTTTTTCTTCTCGACCCTAATGACCTATAACTCGATTTTGGGAATTTCGGGGTGTACATAAGCCTCCCGATCACAAGGCGCAATGGGATAAAGTGTTTGGACAGAGAATCCCAAAATTCTTTCTTCTTTATTGGATTGTAATTCTATTCGGTTTGATTTAATCCAGCGATCGCCTCGTGACCTGCTGACATGTGATAGTGGGTTTTTAAGAGTAATGATGACGATGTCTTGTCAAATCTCATATCTCTCCTTGTCTTGATGAATTTCACGGGGAAGCCAATCTTCATCGTGACTCTAGTTTGATAGGGTTTCCAAACTATTTTAAATTTCTTTCAATAAAATTCCAACTTTCTTTACTTCTTTGCTCATCATTCTCAACCCTTCTTCAAGATTGTTGTCCAAGTTTTTTGCGCTTTCCGCCAGTTGCTTGCAAACACAAATCTCAAGTATTACTCATTTGCCTTACTTATTTCTACTTAATTCTTTTATTATGGTTATAATACGTGAGTGTGATGATTCAGGAAATGTACAGATTCTCCGTAATGCCCAAGAGAGAAGCAAACTCTGGGATGCATGCATGAAAGAATGTGACGGTCATCTGGGTCAAGTAGAATTCGATCAAATCATTAATGAAGTTAATGGCGATATTTCTTTACCTTGTAGTAAAACTGATTCAGAATCTTCATCATCAGGTTTTATGGACATTGTGATGGAGATGGCTGGGTCTTTTATTAATCGAGAAGTCATAAGCTACGACCACATCATGATTGATGATATTTACACTTCTAAACTCTGATCTAACAAGCGATTTCTTCAACTGGGAACCAAGAAGATGTCGTCTGAAACCATGTGTGCATGGTGAAAGAGTTTGTATCACTCGACTAAGAGTTTGTATCACTCGACTAAGAGGAGTATCAGACATACAATTTTATTTATTCTCTAGGGTGATTGAGGATTTTAAGATCTGTATCCCCTTTCCCGATTTCGAATTCGACCTCCCCAAAACCCTTAGTATTTCCTCTTCTCAATTACGCCGAAATGGATGAGGCTTTATAAAAGCCTTTGAAATTGTTTGTGAGGAAGCGAATATAATCTTCACCTTGGTTTTTTTTTTCTATCTTTGAGATAAAAGGGGCAAACAAAGGAGGTTGGGTTTCCCTTAATGGAATTCCAGGGAAATTTTCCTCCAGGATTATACCACCAACTACAAAGGTTTCAAAGACAAGTTTCTTCAAATAGAAAGTGGGAAAATATGCCCCCAAGTTATGTATGTGTTGGACGGAGGCCATCACTTTCCGATCTACTAGACGGATAACATGTTGCCAGTGTTCGATTTTGACTACGACAAGTTAGATGCTTTGGAGATCCAAGCTTTAGCTATTCTAGATGCCTTCCAGGTAATAAAGGTCAAGGATTTAATAAACATGGATGATGATCTGGAACAAATTTCTAACTTTTTGGGTAATGTTTATATGTCTCTTACTATACTCTAATGATCTCTTTATGTGATTCCCTTGAACTTATTTTTCCATTCCTTTTTAGCTAAAATGATGAGCCTTAAGTTTAAGGACTGGAAGAAGCTGATGGCTGGAGAGAGGGCGAGGGAGGGAGAACAACCTACCTCTAAGACCGACTTGTCTGGTATTCAAACCTGGGCTCTTAAGAAAATGAAAGTAGATGCTGGAAAAGCATCCCTAGACGCTTCGAAGCTCCAAGGTGTCTCTCTTTCCCCTCTTGAAAGTTCGAATTCGAGTTCCCCTAAGAAGATGAAATCTTTGATGGGTGATCTTGTAAGTCACATCGATTTGGCAGTCACCACCTTGATGCAAGATTCTAGAGGCAACCATAAAGCTAACTCATCAACTGAATTCAAGTTTTGGTAAAATAACTTTGATGGCTTGAATTTCCTGTATGACCATCTGAATGCGATAGAGAATGTTGAGAAGGCAAAACCTATAGGGGCTCAACAACTAACCCAAAACTTTGGGGCTTACCTGATGAGGTGTGTTGTTATGACCCGAGGAATGTTTGAAGTCAGTGACGTCTATGAGCAGAATGAAATCCATCTCATAAAGGAGATAACTCAGTTGAAGGATACTTTGAAGGTTCAGACTAAGAAGGTGGAAGATCTGGAATTTTTTTTTGTTGAAAGTGAATAAACAAAAAGAAATTGCGGAGTCTAAATGTCTAGATCTTGAAGAAACCACATCCAGTTTGATCCAAGATGTTGAAAAATCCTGAGAGGTTAATAAGAAGTTGAACAAATATTTGCAAGAGGCCAAGGTGGACCTTCTTTCAGTCGGCGATGGAGCTTTTGAGAGAGCTAAATCCCAAACGTTATGCCTCCAACCCGACCTCAATGTGTCAGAGATGGACTTCTTCAAGACTGTGGTGGATGGTCGACTTGTAGATATGGAGGAAGCTTCTCTCAAAGCCGAGGTTTCTAAGGATGCTAAGACCGGTGATCCAACCCTTGATGTTCGAGAGGAGGAGCATCATGATGCTTAAACTTATTTTTTTTTTATCTTTGTCATCCATGGCAATGCGCTTTTGTATTTTTTGGATAATTTCCTTTTTGTTTCCAATACAATGGTTCAAGCCCCTCTAAGAACTTTTTAAATGTATTATTATTGTCTTGCATGAGTTTTATCACCGTTAATTCCTAATCGTGTGTATAGCCATGGGAACATCTTAGATTATTAAGGTTCATATCTTAATCATATGTACTCAGATCTACGCTAAAGACATGTCAACTCGATCCTTTTAACTAAGTTAGAGATCTCAGTAAATTAACCGACCTGCTAGAGATTTTAATTAACTTAGACTTTTGGTTTGGTCATAGGTTTTAATTAACATAACTCGGCCCGAGGTTCTTACTTACTTGGCCTTTTTGCCAAAGGTTCTTATTTACTTGGACTTTTGGTTTGGTCAGAGGTTTTAATTAACATAACCTGGTCAGAGGTTCTTATTTACTTGTCCTTTTTGCCTAAGTTTCTTATTTACTTGGATTTTTTATTCGGTCATAGGTTTTATTTAATATAACCCGGTCAGAGATTCTTATTTACTTGACCTTTTTGTCAGAGGTTCTTATTTTCTTAGACTTTTGGGGTGGTCAGATGTTTTAATTAAAATAACCCGGTTAGAGGTTCTTATTTACTTGACATTTTTAATTAGAAGACTTCAATATCGGGCACGCTTATCGTTCCTAGGACGAGCCCGATTTGTTCCTTGTAAAAAAATTGAAAAGAGTAACACATGTTAATATGCATCGAGGGTGCCTCATTAAAAATAATTTCCCTTTCAAAGGAAAATAATGTTACCCGTATTTTTTATTTAATAAAAACATTACATAGTTTTAACTATAATAAAATCTTAGGCTAGAGACATTCCAAGCTCTTGGTATTTCCACTTCTTCCAAACATTCAAGCTTATAAGCTCCATTATTCATCCTATTCCATATTCGGTAAGGCTCTTCCTAGTTTGGGGTAATCTTTCTTTTATTCTTTGTATCTGTAACCCTTTTCAAAACTAGGTCGCTTTCTTGAAAGTCGTTTCGACGGACTCTTGTATTGAACCTCATGGCTATTCTTTGTTTTGTTGCAAATTCTCTAATATGAGTCGTTGCTCTGATCTCCTCTATGAGATCATCCGAGTTATCTATCCCTTCATCATTAAGATTATTATCAAAATTTATTCGATTCCAGGTTGGAGTGTAAACTTCTACTGGTATCATTTGTGATAGGACCATAAAATCTTGTGTAAATATTTGGCCCAAAGTCCTTTTTCTTCTTCTGGCTTTTTCTTCATTCCTGACAGGATGATCTTATTCGCTACTTCTGCTTGGCCATTAGCCTTGGCGTTCTAAATAGAAATAAACTTGTTATGTATGTCGAGGTGCTTGTAGAACTCTACAACCGACGGGCTTGCAAACTGTGTTTCGTTATCAGAAACAATGATCCCTGGTAGACCAAAATGACATATGATATTCCTCTAATAAAAATGCCTTACCATTTCCTTTGTGATCCAGGATACGGCTTCGGCTTCCACCCATTTGGTGAAATAATCCAACGTAACTATAAGAAATTTCAGTTGTCTGGTGGCTAAATGAAAAAAGGTTTGAGAATATTAGATCCCCATTGGTAAAAAGGCCAAAGGGAAATTACTAAATGCAACAACTCGACAGGAAAGTGTATGAAGGGATCATAAATCTAGCATTTCTCATAACAGTTCATGAATCATGCACAATCTTGTAGCATACTCAGCCAATAATACTTGACCCTGAGTATTTTCCGAGATAATGCCCTTCCCCCAATATGACTTCCACACACTCCTTCTTTCATTTATTTCATTATAAGTCCTACTTCTTCAGTAACACATGTCAACATCAAAGATAATCTTCCCATTTTATAGAGTTGGTCGGCTACCATGAGGTATCGAGAAGATATAGTTTTAATGCATCAGGCTTTAGTCTCCTCATCTGGTAGTTTATCTTGAGTCAGATATTGAATGATGGGTGCCATCCATCCTAGTGCATTTTTCAGCACCATGATTTCCTCTGTTTCCGTGTTTGATGCTTCCAAGGTTTCCTGGATCATAGTTCTATTTAACCCGAGGCCTTTAGTGTTGGCTAAAAGAGCCAGTAGATTGGCCCTGACATTTTCTTCTCGGGGGATATGTGATATTTCAAATTTTATGAACCCCTTGGCCATTTGTAGAGCCTGTTGTAAATATTTGAGTAACAATGGATAGTTTGTATGATAGTCTCCTTTGATTTGACTAGAAATTAATTGTGAATCGGTGCGAAGAAGCAAATGGGTAGCTCCTACTTCTTTAGCTAATCTCAAACCGATAACCATGGATTCATATTTTTCCTGATTATTGTTGGCCTGGAAATTAAAGCAGACAAATTGTTCTAACACCAACTCCTCAGGTCCCTCTAGTACTATTCATGATATGCTAGGTTTGAGGTTGGATGAGTTGTCTACTAATAGAATCCACTACTCGGGTGATTCTTTTGGAGTGGGCAAACTCAGTTTTAGTAGAAAATCCAACAATACTTGTGATTTGATACTATTCTCGGGTGCGAACATGATTTCGTACTCTGACAATTCTAAATCCAAAGCTACCATCCTACCCACCAAGTCAGAATTTGTTTTAAGGGGTAGTTCGTCTTTACAATAATAAGATGGCCCTGAAAATACTGTATAAGTTTCCTATAGGTGATCACTACTTCCAAAGTTAATCATTCGATGTTTTGATAACGAATCTTTGCTCCTTTGAGAACCTTGCTGACAAAGTAAACCGACCTTTCACCTTCATCACTGTCTTCAACCAATACATAACTAATAGCCTTTTCTGAGACTTCCATATATAGTGTAAGGGGTGAATTTTACTTCAGACGGACCAAGATCGATGGGGCGGATAAGAAATGTTTCAATTCCATAACTCACGCTCTTCCATCCACTGAAAACTTGTCGATTTCTTCATAGTTACGGAGAAGTGGATGGACTTATCGCCCGTACAAGACAAAAATCGGGTCAGGGCGACCAACTTCTCGGTCGGCTGTTGAACTTCTTTTACTGACATCGGGCTTTTCGTACTAATGATCGCTTTTCACTTGTCTGGATTCTCCTCTATCCCCCGGTGTGTCTTCATGAAACCCAAAAACTTGCCAATTTGCACCCCGAAAGTGCACTTGTCTAGGTTAAGCCTCATTTCAAATTTCCTTATTGACTCAAATGTCTCTTCCAAATATTTTACATGACCTCTCTCCTCTGGGGTCTTGATCACCATGATGTCATCATATACTTCCAAGTTTTTCCCTATCTGTGATGAGAGTACCATATCCATCAATCTTTAATAAGTAGTACTAACATTTTTAAGATCTAATGACATCACTTCATAGTAATAATTGCTTATGTTGGTCAAGAATGTTGTTTTGGGAGCATCCATCCAGTTCATACGTATTTGGTTATAGCCTGAATAGGCATCCATGAAGCTAAGTAGACGGAACCCAAATGACCCATTGATGAGTCTATCAATGTGTGACAATGGATAAGGATCCTTCGGGAAAGCCTTATTAAGGTCGGTGAAATCTATGCACATGCGCAACTTTCCGGATTTATTTTTCACCATGACGACATTGGACAACAATGTTGGGTGTTTCATTTCTTGGATGAACCCAACCTTCAATAGTTTCCCCACCTCCTCTGTGACATCCTTTCTTTTCTGTTCACCTTCTTTATGATTCCTATTCACCATGCCTTTCAATGATGGATCAAGAGAAAGTTGATGGAATACGATATTTGGGTCGATCCCGAGCATGTCTGAGGGATTTTCAATACCTTGATGATATTTGTCTCTTCTTCCTGAGATAATTCTAATCTTATCTATGTGATTTAAAATTCCTCAGCATTGATCTGCACCTTTTTCATTTCTCCAATGGGTGTTAAGTTTAAGTTATCATACGTCGGGTCCTCCCGAGGGTCGAGATCGACCAAGTTCACCTTAAGAGTATTTTTCAATCGTTGGATGATCTTATTGTTTCTTCTTTTTCAGCTTGCGGCTATCCTTATAGCATTAATTTGCTAATTCTTAACCTCCTTTAACTACCTCTACACGCCCACCTCCTAGAGGGTACTTCATGGTAAGATAAAGAGTGGACAATACAACTTCCAAAGTGTTGAACATCGTCCATCCAATGATAATATTATACGGTGAGAATGAATTTACTATCAGGTATCTCACTTTGATGCCTTTGGCATTCTTTCCACTTCCAAAAACAATCATGATATGCAAGTTCCCTAGTACCTGGACCCGTTCCGCGGAGAAATCGACCAGGGTAGCTTTGAAAGGTAGCAGCTCGGTGTATCCATCTTCATGCCTTTGAAATTGTCCCAATATAATATGTCGGTAGAACTACCTGGGTCGATTTACACCTGCATGAGACTCCAATTATGAATATGTACTTTTATGACCATTGGGTCATTCTCATGCGCTAGTACACCTTCAGAATCCCTTCTTGAAAAGTTTACAGTGATAAGTATTTCTTCCTTTACTGAAAATAGCTTTTGGGAAACATGCATTACTGGTCGGGCATATCTCTTTCTGGTTGAGCTTGTTTCACATCCACCAGCAAAACCTCTCGAGATGGTGTTGAGTGTGTGGCGTGCTACCCTGGTTTCACGCACCTCCTGGGTACTTTTTCCCTTCTTGGCGAAGAGGTTCTCTGAGTTTGGATCTCTTTGAGAATGACCTCTCTTTCCAGTTGATCCTTCAACATCTTTCACGTATGACATCAATCGACCTCTTTGGATCAGGATCTTGATTTCTATTTTTAGATGATGATAATATTTAGTATGATGGCCCCTCAGACGAGGACAATCACACCAAGCATCCTCTTTTTGTCCTATAACAACATTGGCCCTCTTGGAGTGACTGGGTTTCGATAACAGTTTGAGATGGTACCCTTCATGCAAGATATATGTGCACTTTGCATTGAGTGGGGTAAAGTTCTCAGCGAAGTTGTCGTATAGCCTCCGGGAAGGCTTTATCGCTGATTTATCCATCCATCCATGCTTGTGGTGATATTTCCTTGGCCTGAAATTGACATGCCTAGGCTGTAACTTCTCCTTAGCATCTCAGGATCTCTTCTACATATTTATTTCCTCGCCCTTGATATAACATTTTTCTTAATTCATTACTTCATCTGTACTGGTGGCCGACTTTTGCACCAAAGACTCGTTGAAATGACCGACCTTTAGTCTGTTCTAGAAGGCTCCCACGAACATTTCCTGATTCGGCTGTGAAACTTTTATTGTTTCTTCATTGAGTCGTGCCATATATTCACAGAGAGATTTAGAGGGGCCCTAGTGGGAATTGAACAGGTTAGTGGTGAACACATTTCTATGTTTTCTAGGGGAAAAGTGTTGTACCATATTCCTGGTTAGATCCTGATAATCATGATTAAGAATCTAGGTAGGCTCATGTACCAACGTAAGGCCACATCTTTGAACGTCTCTTCCATGAGCTTACACATTAAAGAGTTGGAAGCACTGAATATCTCCATTTGATTGTTAATTGAAATTATATGCTCCTGTGAATCACTTTTTCCATTAAGGGATGGAAAAGGTGGTGGTTTGGAATTATATGTGACTTGGTCGCCCCATATTGCTTCTGAAAGAGGTTAAGGATCCATAAGTTCCTCTTCTGCTTCCTCCTCCCTAATGCTTTGCATTTGCTGATGTGTGTGAATACTCTCTTGCAAGGACTCATTCTGATCGTGAAAATTCTCCATAGTTTTCAAAATTTATGCCATGTCTGGTGGAGTACAAGGTTCACTCTTGTTGAGAGACGAACCAGACATTGAGTTAGTACGACATAAATGGTGTTTTTTGTGTGGTATGGTAAAGTCTTATCGAGGCCCCACGATGGGCGCCAGATGTTCCTGATAAACACTTTTGGATAATCTCCCTGATGTGAACCAGGTGATACACAAAACACAATGGGAATTGGGTGTTGTTTGATTACTTCTCTTCTTCTTTGTCCCCCTCCATTCCCCTCCCGAGGAGCCCTTTTATACCCATCTTACCTTCTGATCATTAAGAAGTTCCCCTTCAAGTTTCATGATTAAAAATTATGCTAATAACATCTGTCATCATCATCATTATCGTATAACTTCATCTCTATCAATATTTATGGCTCCCATGTAACCATGGAACTACCCTATATTTGTCTCACTGATTGTACACACCGTCCGAGAACGTGTCTCCGAGAATCTTATGATTTGGGCTCATATTCTTCTCGTAGGTAGCAACTCGGTAATCCTTATCTCTTACAATATGCAAAAATTATATTTTTGTTTTTCTATTTATCTTTATCTAAGATAGAGCTTGTAGTAAAGCGCTATCATAGGCTCAACCTAATTTTTTTATATAATTTTTTTGTCAGCATATAATAGCATTTATGATAAAGAATTATTATCTATTCATGTAATTTTATATTTATTATAACTTATAATAGCGCTTGTGACAAAAGTGATATTATAGGTCTTGGGATATTACATTTAATAACATTTTACAAACAAGTGCTATTAAATATGAGCTATTATAGATCAATATTGTAGTAGTGTTGGCATGCCCAACTCCCCCCCCCCTCTCTCTCTCTCTTCTCAATTCTCTATAATTCTTCTTTATCTTCTTGTGCATTATTAATGAAGGTTCATTGTTAAACTTCAACAATTGGTATCTAGAGCTTTGGTTTGATTCACAAGGAAACACAAGTGTAGTGAGGTGTATGATTGATTTTATTTCTGAAATTTATAATTAATTGAAGTTCG
Organism: Lathyrus oleraceus; assembly: GCF_024323335.1. Classification (NCBI taxonomy): domain Eukaryota; kingdom Viridiplantae; phylum Streptophyta; class Magnoliopsida; order Fabales; family Fabaceae; genus Lathyrus; species Lathyrus oleraceus. The sequence continues at coordinate 190,563,799 of NC_066584.1, read as the reverse complement.
AAATCATAGAAAATCACAAATCTTGATTCTCAAGGTTTGGGAAACACGGGTGTTGGTGACAACTAAGTGATTTGCACAAGAACGAAGATGAACAACAGAAATGGTAGCTTAAACACTAAGCTTCCAATATTCGACGGAAAGATCTGGAATCGGCGGTCGATTCAGATGTGTGTATTATTTCGAGCTTAAGATGTTCTTGATCTCGTCAATGACAGTTACACACCGGTTGTAGAAAATACAACAGAAACACAAAGAATTGTGCAACAGAAAACAGGGAAGAAGGATCATAAGGTGTTGTTCTATATCCATCAGTGTGTGGATACATAGTTATTTGAGAAAATTGATGATTAGACGACGGTGAAGGTGACGTGGGATACACTGGTATGGTGCCTTGATGGTGACACATCAGTGAAGAATGTCAAACTTCAGTCCCTATGTAAGTAATATGAGAATCTTAGCATTAAGAACAATGAAAATGTACCTAATTACATCTCTAAAGTGATCGAGGTCACTAATGAGATGAAGTCTTGTGGAGAAACACTATCTGAACAAGTAATTATTAAAAAGGTACCAAGATCACTCACTCCTCTATTTGTTTACATAGTTGTAGTTATAGAACACTCTAAAGATACCAATACCAAGAAAATTGAAGAGCTTTAGAGTAGTTTAGAGACACAAGAGTTGTGTTTGACTAAAAGAAACTATGAACAAGAGTTAGAACAAGATCTGAAAGCTCGGACTCTGAAAGCTTCTTCTAGAAAGAATAACTAGAAGAAAACATGGTTAGAAAACAAGAAGAAGTATGATGGTGGTGTTCAGAAGTCAAAACTCTCCAATTCTAATAAGAAACAAAAAAATGTTCAGAAGGGAAAGGAGAAGTTTGACAAGATAAAAGTCCAGTGCTACAATTGCAACAAGTTTGGCCATTTTGATGTCGATTGCTAGTTAAACAAGGTTAGCTAGGGTGAAGAAGCTAACATAGCCGTATCATATTCTGATCATGAACCTGTGCTATTGATGGAATCTGAGAATGTAGGTGGATCAATGGTAGACTGATGGTATATGGACATCGGCTGCTCAAATCAGCTAATTGGAAACAAGCAATAACTGGTTGATTTGACTCTAGTAAGAGGACTAAGATCATATGTGCTGATGATGAGTATTTGAATGCTAAAAGATGGGAAATTGCAGAGTTAAGTTGAATAATGGAAAAACTGTATTGATCAAGGATGTATGGTATGTTCTTGGCATGAATAGAAATTTGATGAGTGTAGGTCAATTGATTGAAAAGAATTTTCAGTAACTATGAAGGACAATATCTTGAAGTTGTATGACTATAATCAAAAGTTGATTATGCAGTCTGAATTGGGAAGAAATAGAGCATTCAAAGTGAACTTTGCAACAATAGACACTCAATGCCTTAGTGAAAGAAGTACTGGAGGGGAAAGTTAGTTTTGGCACAAGATATTGGGGCATCTAAACTACATAAGCTTAGGGCATCTAAGTTCAAAGAATCGGGTTCATGGAATTCCTAATATTGTGGCACTAGAGAAATCATGTGATATATGCATGAGAGAAAAGCAACCAGTATTTCCATTCTCATCATAAATTCCTCCAATAGGAATTCATGCTTTGGGTGTGGTGCATTCTGATGTATGTAGTCCATTTAAGGTACCTTCACTTGGAGGAAACAAGTACTTTATGTCATTTGTGGATGAGTTCATAAGAATGACATGGGACGAACTCATTTAGTTCAAACATGAGGTGGTTTCTAAGTTCCAAAAGTTTAAAGTGAAGGTTGAAAATCAAAGTAGACAAAGGTTAAAGATCCTCGGAATTGATGATGGAATTAAGTTTAACTAAACTGAGTTCAACAAGTTCCATAAAGAACATGGTATTAAGCATGAGGTGACGAATCCATACACTCGACATCATAATGGTCTTGCTGAAAGAAGAAGTATAACTTTGTTTGACATGACAAAGAGCATGTTAAATGAGAAGAATCTTCCTAAGCTATTATGTGAAGCAATAGCCACTTCAGTATATATGCTCAATAGATTTCCATCAAAGAAGTTAAAGGAAGTAGTTCATATTGAGAAGTGGAGTAGAAGAAAGCAAAGTGTCAGCCTGTAGCGGTAAATTCATGACCATCAAGCTATGGATAAACTTAACGTCAATAAAATTAGAGTCGCCACCGCGCTTTTATTGGTTCCAAAGAAAAAGGGAAAAGTACGAACAAAATGCAAGGGTAAGAAGTTTTCAAATCAAAACTATTAAAATGCCAGAGATTACAGGTAAGGGGGTCGGTTACACAGGGGGAAGGTGTTAGCACCCAAAGTGTCCTAGGTACTTCTAGGGAGCCCTTTTTATGTGTGTATGTGTTTTTGGTATAAATGATGTTTGAGAAAAATAGAGTGTGGGGATGAGAAAAGAATTTATTGATTATATTTTTAGGTGTGTCAAGACCTTCAGACTTGTGTCTACGTAACAACATAAAAATGAGGGATAAAAATCTCGTAGTTCGTGGTAAAAATTTCAAATAAGTTGGTGAATTGTTTTTAACAAAAGTTTAATAAGAAAGGCACAAAGGGCCAAAAGTTTGAATGAAGTTGTTAGTTATTTTTGTCTTCTGAAAATTTTAAGTAAATATGGTTAAGTTTATTTACAAATTTGATTTAAGAAAGAGTTTGAAAATTCATTGGCATAAGGCCAAAGTTTCTAATCATTAAAACAAAGTCTAAGTTTGAAATCACAAGCAAAGAAAGTTTTTGAAAAGGGGGAGAGATTTTGAAATTAAATAAGTGGGAGGAGATTAAGAGACTATCCTAAGCCCAAAATTAAAATTTAAGAGTTGAAAAGATCTGACCAATGGGATGCAATCCAATAGACAAGAATGTCATATAGAAAGTCATTTTCCTTTGGACTTTTATCAAGCAATATTAAATAAGAAATGAGCAATATCCAGACATCATGAAGATCAAGGCATCAAATAAAGATAGCCACATCCAAGCAAGCAATCCAAAAGCTAGCAGTCTTCTTTATCTTCTCATGTATCATATGAAATATTCCTTGATCAACTTAGAGCAAAGCATCAGACACAAGATCAAAATAAGAATTAAGCACAAAGCTAGAGTAGCAGATGAAATCAAATAAATCCCAAGGCTTGCACCAGATGAAGGCTTAGTTCACAATAGCTTGGTCTCAAAATGTTGGCATTGGCCAAGTCCTTTTTGCACAGGGAATTTTGCTTAATCCTAAGTCTAAAAGTTCAGATCAAGTTCAATAGTCCACCAGATCTTATTTAGTGTTTTTTGTTGTTGTTAAGTATTTTAAGGTCCTAAGACCACAAATAAAACCAAAACACACAAACAAAATATATAACAATCACAAGATATGGCTCAAATGAGCAAAGTGAAAATAACATAAACATAAACAAGTTAAATGAAATGTAAATGGGAATGAATGATAAATGACTAAAATTTAAATTGCATAAACTAAATGACTTGAAAGTAAAGAAATATTAACAAGAGTTGGTCAAATGTTAGTCAAAAATTATTCAAAAGTTAGTGGTGATTTTAATTGATTAAGTCATTCTTTGGAGAACACTCAACCATTCATTCACAAGTATAAATCCTTAAACCAAGACATCTTCCATGAGAAGGGATCCAACTTGGATAATTCAACTAGTATGCGACTAACTCCCATGAAAGGAAAAAAAGGTCAAGTCTCCAGATAATGCCATGAAGAACGGGAGACTTACAATATCACTTACTAGAATGCTATGCCTTAAGGGTCAAATTTAGCTCTATGTTAAACAATCGTAATTGGACTTATGTAGAAGTCACAACTATCTGAGGTCGGGCAATCAAAAATTTGGTGTTAATACATGTTAGAGATTTGGTATGAAGAACCAAACTCCTAAAACATAACACACACTAAAAGAAAAAATCAAGAAGGAGGGACCTATCTCAGTCATACTTGTATTGATTCATCTGACATAAAGGTCATTGATGAATCAATTAGCCTATAGACATTAGAGATTTCATTGGTCAAATGAGGGAATGAGAAAGAATAGGGATGAAGATGAATAGATAGGGGAAGATAGAAACACAAATTGATCATGGGAGTAATTTTATCAAATCAAAACCATCCATTCATTTTGGGAGATGAAATGTACATTTCATCAATCCCCTAAATCCAATGGTTTTGATCGAACAAAAATCAAATCAACCTTGACCAAGGCCCAAACAGAAAGTCAAACATCATAAGACCATGAATATGGCTCAACAACATTTATAAACATTTAATTAATTAAAAAACACCTTAAAAATGAATTAAAATACATTTTAATTTGGACAACACCTAAAATCCCTTCAAAACACCAAATAAATGGCCAAGTAATTTATCCTAGGTCAAAGGACCTTAGACAAAAAAAATTCACTATTTTTGAAAAGTCAGAAGTATTTTTAAATAATTAAAAATATGCTCAAAAGCATTTAATTCATGAAAAATTAAAAAATAATCTAAAAAATAATTTTCATTCAGAATATGGAAGAGGAAAATATTTAAAGATTTTTGGTAAAAGTCCCATATTTTTTGGATTAAAAATGAAATTTCTATGAATTAAACAAAATAAATGGATTAAATGAAAATTCAAAAAATAAAAAGAAATTGGAAAAAACGAGGGCCATTAATTGAGGTGGAAAATCTAATGGCCAAGCGCGTGTTACTGTTGATTCCTTAGGATTGGTAGTAATTTTAGAAAACAAATAATGTAATCATCTTTGTTGTTTTAATATGTTGGGTTGAAGAAATTCAACATCTGGACCAACATGTCATGTACGATGTCACGACATCAGGTCTGTGACATCGCACATGTGTAGGAAACTGAATTAATTAATTCAGTATATGTCATGGGATCAGCAAGGATATCTGGTGAATATCCTAACTCCCATGTGGAGGTCTTGAAGACTAAATCAGAATATATATAGGCTCTAAACATGGAGATATATATGGAGAGAGTTTAGGAACTTGAAGACCTTGTTTGTAGCAGAATTTTTCTGCTGAAGTTGCAACAGCAAAGAACAAGTCTGCTGCAATTTTCTGAAGGCCCAAATCCAGTTGGGTGATTAGGTTATAAATAGCTGATTGTAATCTAGTTTTTGTAAGCCTCTTAGAATGAATTTTTAGGGGTGTGTGTAAGCTAAACCTCCCAATTTGTGGGCAGGTTACCATGTGTTTCTCAGTGGTAAAACCTGAGAGTGTTTGTAACTCGAAGCCTGTAGGCAAGAGTGATTTTATTCTTGAATGAAGCTGTGAAGCAAGTTCAAGGTGTGTGAACATTACATTGTATTTGTAGTGATAGGAATGGAAACTGGAGGTTTCTATCTAGGAGTTCCTAGGTATAGATTGCATTGGGTAGGGATTAAGTGAAGAGTTGTAAACGGGTGAGTTTAGCTCTGAATTAATACTGCTAATAGTGGATCTTCTTCCTGGCTTGGTAGCCCCCAGATGTAGGTCATGTTGGACTGAACTGGGTTAACAATTTCCTGTGTTTGTTTTCCTTCTGCATGTGTTTTTATTACTGTCATAACTCAGCAGGTATTCTAGTCAGCTTATCAAGATGATAACAGACTTGGCATATAACCTTCTATTTGAATGTTAATCAGAATGTTGTAACATTCATCATGGACAGTAGATACTGAATGATGAGCAGGTTAATTTCAGTTCAGTATTTATTTAAGTCTGTTCTTTTCAAGGATAACAGACCTAGCTGAAGGATCATTGTGAAACTGTCAAACTGGATGTTTTGACAGTTGATACTGAAGGTTGATATTGAAGAAGAGACTAGTTAGTCTTTTACAGTTCTGCAAACTTAGCACAGTACAATTCCAGGAACATAACAGAATCAGCTATGTTCTGGATGTCGAACTGAATGTTGTGACATTCATTCCCAACAGCAGGTGCTAAAGTGTAGGATGATTGGTTTTTCTGGTTCAGTGTTTTTCTCAGGCTATTATTCAGGGATTCAACAGCTTAGAGAAAAACCAGGAAACCAACTACTAACCTACAATTAATGAACCTAACAAATAGCCAAATTGTTAGCAATCTAATAAGTGGAAATTAGATTAACATGTTCAACCTTTAATTCAGGAAAAACAAGTAAAAGATACACACACTGGAACAATGTAACAGATGATGTCCACAAACAACAGTAAGACATCATGCTGATAACTATGGAAGAAAACAACAGAAGTGAGTGCTAGGTTTGATTTCTGTTGAGTCCTTCTTCCTGATGCACAAAACCAGGGGTTCATACATTCTAGGGTGACATAGAATGAGATGTTGTGACATCTGTGAACCTGTGCATATTAGTACAGTGGTTAATAACTATCTTGCTGTATTAGGTACAATGTTAGATCAGATGTCATGATGTGGAGTATAACATCTGAATTCTGACTACACCAGAATTTCATTTGATATCAGAGCAGGCATCCTGTTCTGTCTCTGGATGAGATCCATGGGTGATACTTTCTGGTATCTTGCAAGGAGTTATGGTAGTACTAATGTTGGAACCTGTGAAAGGTTCTGTACTTTCCCTGAATGGTCCCTTGAAGTAGGTGGATGGACTGTTCATGACAGGAATGGTGTGTACCTGTCTCTGGAGGGTGGCAATTGGCCTGTGTGTGGGACAGCTGTGCCAGTATTGAATCACATTCAAACTTGGTATGGTCTTGGAGGCTGATCTGGTGAAGTGTGTGTTCATAGGTTGAGTTGTATTATGATTTCCGCTGCATAATACCTGGCAAAACTCAAACTCTGATGTTGTTTCCCCTCATGTGGATGTAAGGCTGCTGTATTCAAGATCTCATCATAATCTACTGAAGATGTCAAAGATACTTGAGTCCCCTCAAGTCCACTCATCATGACGTTCTCACTTCAGGATGGTAAGAATCACTTAATCACTGATTCTTTTACTCACTTGAGTAGGGTGTATGAAGACCTTGAAGACCTTCAAGGAAGGTTTGTTCCAAGGAGGTGGAACTGATGTTCTATGCGATGTTAGAACATGTTGTTCAACAAGTATGCAACTACTGGTTGAAGAGCAGATGTTTTTAGGTATCAAACAAAGGGATACTTCTGTTTGGAACCTACTCCTGACCTGGAAGAGGAGACATCTGTGTGTGCTAAGTTGACAAGGGAAGGGTCAACTGTATGTGTGCTCAAGAAGGTCACCTTTAGAAGTCTGATCTCTAAAAGTTGAGCTGGTTGAGATGTGGCAGTGTGCAATCTCCTGCTGTTTGGCATATTCTTGTAGATTGAGCAGGGTTGGATAGGTGTTCCCTGAAGTACTATGTTGTGTTGGAAGACAAGTCCCCTGGATGTTAGCAGTCAATAATGGGGTAACCTGAGGGCTGTATCATCTACGAGGATTGGAACCATGAATCATGTTATTCAAACACCACGTGCAGAAGTGGCAGTTCTGTCAAGGAGTAAGAATATGAAGATTCAGAGGTTGGTTGAAGTAGTATGCCCTGGCAATGCATAACTACTATTGACTAGTATTGTGTGTCTCACTAGTACTTATGGTCAGCTGGAGTCTGATTGGAGGAGTTAGTTGCCTCTGGTAGGGATAGTGTATGTCTTGTGGAGACATATGTATACAATGCATGGATATTGGTGTGAAGTATCCATGATTGTTAATTTGAGGGGGAGTTTTGGTTAACCTCCTCAAGTCTGGTCAGCCTAGGGTCTGGTTGGCTGTTGACCTGTGTCACATGGGTTCTGGTGGTTGTGTGACACATTTGCAAGGAAGAATTCATCTCTCTCATTCCTAAGGGTGAGTTTAATCTGGGAAGACTTTCAAAATTGTCTAGGTGCTTGCAAGCAGAAGATGTTGACACAAGAAGAGTACCTTCAAAGTATTCTTATGGTGGAAGTATCTGAAAGGAAAATTGGGAAAGGATTTAAGATCAATGTCTACTTGTGTCAAGTACAAGAGTGTAATTGATTATCCTTGGAGCTCAAGATAACGGATGTTCTTAAAGATGTTGGAACATCACTTCTTCAAGACCCTGTGCAGAATCACAGGAAGGATAGTACTTTGGCTTATGATCTATCTCTTTGGTGGCAGCAAAAGCATATGATCTCTGAAAAGGTTTCCTGGCAAGAAACATGTTCAGCCTTGGTATGTACAAGAAGAAGAAGACATCATAGTCTTGATGGTGGTTACTTGGATCAGTTTATTTCTGATCTAGGTAAGGAAGTGCATTAGCTTATGCACACTGTGGAGTCAAGAACAAGTGGCAGCAGTCTTGACATCATGGAAACAGCCTTGCCTTAGGATGTGGAATCCTTGGTAGAGCTGAAGGGTTAGTTTCTAACTGGTCCTTCTGAAGACTCATACATCAGAGTGTCTGATGTCTTTGGAGAAGAAGCAGGGATTCATCAAGGTGTGAGCTTGGATGATTTAACTGTAAACCTGCAGGATGGAGGTTGGTTACTCAAACTTGGTTCCACAATCAAGTCTATGAGAACAGTGAACTCTAGTTCTGTGAAGGGAGGAAGTTCTTTCAAGTGGCAGAAGAAGGAGCTGAATTCAACAGCTAGATGTCAAAACACAATGTTGTGACATTTGGCTCAACATCAGACTCTAAGTTGGTGAAGTGGCACATCAACTTGAGATAGAAGGGTCTACAGGGTTGTAGATTGGATACTTCAAAAAGGTCGTCCTCGTAGCAGTACTTTGGAGTGGCTGGATGGTACATGTTCATGTCTTAGAAAAGCTAAGTTTTGTTCAACATGTAGCTTGAAGTTCAAGTCTCACTTGGAAGGTCAGAATATCTTTGGGAGAAGTCTGATAAACTTGGGGAGGTCAAAAAGCAGCATTTGACCTTTTCATATGAGAATTCATGAAGGAGGTAATCAACCAGTGGCAGTTGGTCTATCTCAGAAGTGAGTTCGAAGAATCAAGATAATCAACATAAGGCAGCTGGTTATTCTTGAGGTAAGGTCTGAGACTAATTACTTTTGAGCAGAAAAGTAGGAAGTTGAAGACAAAAGGAGGGGTCTTCCATTCATCCCTTGGAGCTTGTGGTAGGAGTTCTAAGCCATCTATGGAAGATTATCTCATGTAATGGGATGAAAAGGTATATGTCCCAATTTATGTCTGGGTTCTTCTTGATCAACCCGAAGACTCAGTGGTATCTGAAGACTATCAGATGGTGTGCCTTGTCCTGGTGTGAAGGATGTCCCAGCTGATGTTAGAACATCCAGTGAAGTGGTCTTCTGTTCTAGTTAGAAGAGAGATTGACACAGAGTGTGAATGTGTTCAGCTAAGAGGGTTGAACAGAGGGTGTGCTCTTGAAGACATGAAGATGCGTCTTATGTTTTCCATTCATCAAGTGGTCTGGATTCTCTTTGAATCAGGAAGTATGTGAAGGTCCAACTTTGGGGTGTTGGATATGCTCATGTGTGATCTCCAAGTAGCTGCAAGTAATCATCAAGCTTGTGGTCTATGTGCACTCAGATAACCAGGTATGGCACCTTGTCAGCTATCATGATGTTGTGTCAAGGCTGAGTGAGCTGAAAAATGTCTGACCGAATGTCATGACATTGCCCTGGAAAATGCTGCTAATTCCTTCTACAACTTAAAGTCAGTAGGAATTATGAAGGTGATGTGTCAAATTCTGGAAAGTCCGAATAAGCCAGATGGCTACAGCTGTATGGTACAGGGGGAGTAACCATCTGCTGAAGTGTGGGAATTTGACTGTATCAGTGCCAGATGTCAAGTCTCTACTGGAGGTATGACAGGAACCTTGGAAAATGGTGAATACTAGCAGAATGCAGGAAAAAGCCGCGTGAAATGTTAAGACATCGCGTGCAACGTGTCTGACTGCATATATGGAATAGTCTCCATGCACTGGAACGGCTATTTTGGAAAAGAAACAGTCAGGAGCTATAAAAAGTATTCAAAGATAATATGAGATTGTGTTGGTGATTCTCTGACTGTTTCTCAGCAAAAATAAATGCATCTTGACCAAGCATTTATTTCTACCGGAAATTCCTAGGCACGGGCTGGGCTATTTAAAGGATGCAATAGTCCTCTTCCTCTCACAAGAAAAACACTCCATTCTCAGAATCATGGGGTATGTTAAGGTTTGGGCAAGCTGCGCCTGGATCTGGTTTTGTGAAGGGTGCCTTTACAAATGTTTAGCTAAAAAGGGGGAGAGAAATATAGTCCTGGGAAATATAGTCCTGGGGTTGAGAATGTACCAGAAGCAAGCCAACTATGGATGTGGCAGCAAACAGAAGTTGGCATCAGGCACAAAATCCACCAACTGGGTTTACCTCTTGTGTCTTGTGATCTGAGTTAAGAAAACAGTTGTGCCTTGTGATCTGAGTTACATTGTCTATGTACTCAGCATTACATAGTCTTTAGGAAGCTCTCCGGTTGAGGGGAAGGGTTCTGGTACAACTAAGTCTTGTCCCTCTTCTTCCCCATGTACACCAACCTTGGTGTTTGTAGTGGTGGAGCCAATGACGGAGATGAAGAGCATTCCCAAATTGGGATGTTTTGTCTAGTGTATTGTTTATTTGTTTTAGCTAAAATTTGCCAAAGGGGGAGATTGTTGATTCCTTAGGATTGGCAGTAATTTTAGAAAACAAATAATGTAATCATCTTTGTTGTTTTAATATGTTGGGTTGAAGAAATTCAACATCTGGACCAACATGTCATGTACGATGTCACGACATCAGGTCTGTGACATCGCACATGTGTAGGAAACTGAATTAATTAATTCAGTATATGTCATGGGATCAGCAAGGATATCTGGTGAATATCCTAACTCCCATGTGGAGGTCTTGAAGACTAAATCAGAATATATATAGGCTCTAAACATGGAGATATATATGGAGAGAGTTTAGGAACTTGAAGACCTTGTTTGTAGCAGAATTTTTCTGCTGAAGTTGCAACAGCAAAGAACAAGTCTGCTTCAATTTTCTGAAGGCCCAAATCCAGTTGGGTGATTAGGTTATAAATAGCTGATTGTAATCTAGTTTTTGTAAGCCTCTTAGAATGAATTTTTAGGGGTGTGTGTAAGGTAAACCTCCCAATCTGTGGGCAGGTTACCATGTGTTTCTCAGTGGTAAAACCTGAGAGTGTTTGTAACTCGAAGCCTGTAGGCAAGAGTGATTTTATTCTTGAATGAAGCTGTGAAGCAAGTTCAAGGTGTGTGAACATTACATTGTATTTGTAGTGATAGGAATGGAAACTGGAGGTTTCTATCTAGGAGTTCCTAGGTATAGATTGCATTGGGTAGGGATTAAGTGAAGAGTTGTAAACGGGTGAGTTTAGCTCTGAATTAATACTGTTAATAGTGGATCTTCTTCCTGGCTTGGTAGCCCCCAGATGTAGGTCATGTTGGACTGAACTGGGTTAACAATTTCCTGTGTTTGTTTTCCTTCTGCATGTGTTTTTATTACTGTCATAACTCAGCAGGTATTCTAGTCAGCTTATCAAGATGATAACAGACTTGGCATATAACCTTCTGTTTGAATGTTAATCAGAATGTTGTAACATTCATCATGGACAGTAGATACTGAATGACGAGCAGGTTAATTTCAGTTCAGTATTTATTTAAGTCTGTTCTTTTCAAGGATAACAGACCTAGCTGAAGGATCATTGTGAAACTGTCAAACTGGATGTTTTGACAGTTGATACTGAAGGTTGATATTGAAGAAGAGACTAGTTAGTCTTTTACAGTTCTGCAAACTTAGCACAGTACAATTCCAGGAACATAACAGAATCAGCTATGTTCTGGATGTCGAACTGAATGTTGTGACATTCATTCCCAACAGTAGGTGCTAAAGTGTAGGATGATTGGTTTTTCTGGTTCAGTGTTTTTCTCAGGCTATTATTCAGGGATTCAACAGCTTAGAGAAAAACCAGGAAACCAACTACTAACCTACAATTAATGAACCTAACAAATAGCCAAATTGTTAGCAATCTAATAAGTGGAAATTAGATTAACATGTTCAACCTTTAATTCAGGAAAAACAAGTAAAAGATACACACACTGGAACAATGTAACAGATGATGTCCACAAACAACAGTAAGACATCATGCTGATAACTATGGAAGAAAACAACAGAAGTGAGTGCTAGGTTTGATTTCTGTTGAGTCCTTCTTCCTGATGCACAAAACCAGGGGTTCATACATTCTAGGGTGACATAGAATGAGATGTTGTGACATCTGTGAACCTGTGCATATTAGTACAGTGGTTAATAACTATCTTGCTGTATTAGGTACAATGTTAGATCAGATGTCATGATGTGGAGTATAACATCTGAATTCTGACTAAACCAGAATTTCAGTTACCCACGATGTGCTCTAGTCAATGCGCCACACACATGGTATTTAAAAGGAAAGGCCCAAATTAAAATATTCAAACATGATCAGATGGTCAGGAGGCGTGCCAACACACCACTGGAGCTAGGGCTCTGATCATCTTCTCTAGTGAACCTCACCGGATTGGGCCACCTTTATCTCAATGAAAAATGAAAAACAAGGACACTATTTCAAAGAGAAAATGCTCATGAGCTTGAATCTGACCTCAATTTCCTCCAATTCTAAGTATATTAAAAGATATAGGGATTTGAATTTTGAGGATCATGAACTGAGTTGCTTCGATTTGACCTCAAAGCAACTCAATCTTGTTGCCTACATTGGTAGGACTTCAACCAACCAAAAATCAAAGAGAATGGTGAAGAATTGAGAGAGAATCGAAGAGATGAAGTTTCTGAAAAATTACCTTCGAGGGAGCATGAATCTTGCTTCTAATTGGTCTTGGCTTGACTTCAGAAGCTTGTAGGAAGTGAATTGGATCAAGGAAGGGCTTGGATTCTTGGAGTTTCAACTTCAAAGGGAAGTGAAATTGAAACTAGATTTTCAATTGAAAACCTTCAAGTTTATCCTATAATGGTGAGGGGTATGGTTGTAGGATCAAATCTTGGGCAAGGTGTCCCCAATTCTGAGCAGAAGGGGTTGTATTTATAGGCAATGCAATTGATTTCCACACACTTCCATCAAAATTCCAAAAATAGTAGTTCTCACTTGCATGGATGCATGGGCGTGTGATAGGCCCATGAAGTGATGTCGAAAGGTCCAAAATTGATCATGAGAAATGCTGAAAGTGTGTCATGAAGTCACGCAATTGGAATTGGGAAATGGTAATGAGATTCAATTAAATGGAACCTTGAAGAAAAGCCATATGCAAGTTGTTCAATCCTTGGCCAAATGAAGTGATCTTGGACTTTTTGGAAAGGTGAGTTCAAGGATAACAACTTTCATGTTAAACAATTTTCCATTTGAAGCTTGTATCATGGTGAATTTTGAGGTGGAAGTTTGGAAAATCAAACATAAATAAAAAATTTCTAAGTACCAAGCCAAATGTTCACTTCTTCCACCTTGAATAACTTTTGCTATGGGCTTAAAATGGAAAAAGTTCCTTCATAAAAAGTTGTACCTCTTTCAAATCTATTTAAGTTTTTCACAAGTTTGACCTCATTTGGATTTGGTATGAGGGAGTTATGCATTTTAGAAGTTGAGGAAAATTGCTTGTTCAATGGTAATGGCCCAAAATGACCTATAATGTTTCCTCTTGGCACATGCCCTTGAAAGTAGAATTTGACATTTATAAAAGAATAAAAGTGGGAGAGGACATCTTTAAATTGATCATGAAACTTGTATGGAATTAAGCTCATAAAAATTGAGCAAGTTATGGTCCTTGGAAGTTGACCTCCTAACTAGGGTTCAGACAAAACGACCTATAATCTTTCACCATAAAAAAAGACTTTCCAAGCAAAAATAGATCTTGACCTCAACATAAAAGTTGTTTGGAATGTTATAAGGAGTAAATTTTATCTTGGAATAATTTTGATATGACACAAATTGTAGGAGATAGGGTCTAGGGAACCTCAGTTTTGACTAGTTGACTGTCTCTGGTCAACCACCATGAACCATCTTGCAAACTTGAAGTTCTCTTGATCTCTTGGACTCATCGAGGATCATATATGTATAATATGATGTAATATGAAATATACCTTGAAATAATTTAATCAAATGTTGAGGAAACTTGTTGAGGAAGTCACATAAGATACCCAGATGAATCAGGGCTTCCAAGGCAAATAAGCTTCAAACTCTTGATGAATTCTTGATAAAAATGATAAATAAAGAACATGGGGGCCCATATATGATATTTAGCGCCAATGTGAACCATCTCTTGATTGATCTCCTTGCATTGAGGGTCTTAAACCCTAGATATGAGCTTGATGAGGCATTGGTGGATGCACACACTACCTACAAAGGAAACAAAACTATACATATTCATATTTTTGGTATTTTGGTTAGTAAAACAAATAAAAACAAAGTATGATACAATCAAATGTGCTTGGTGATCTCTCTCCCAATGCAAACCCAATGAATAAAGGGTGAGGAGGATGCCAAGGTGTGATCCCCAAAGCCAATGCATATGATGAGATAACATGAGGGATCTTAGGGTCTAAATTGGGGTCTTACAGCTGCCCCTATTTAAGGACATTCTTGTTGGTGTAAGCCCTAGAGGCCAATACTTTTGGTACTTGTATCGAATTATTTATTAATTAATAAAAGGCTTTTTCTTTAGTATGTTTGATTAATAAAGTCCCTAGAATAACTAGTCCGTTTAATGTATCAAGTATGACTTAATCATGAGATCACATTAAACATAAGGACATTATTCTTAAAGTATTTGTAGTCGAGCTTTATTGTGAAGTGGGATAACATTAAAGCATTAAGACTATTATGTTTGTAGACTGATGATCACATCTCATGGATCATGGATAAAGAGTTATCAAGTCTTAAACATAGGTATGAATATTAAGAGTAATATTTATACCGGATTGACCCGCTATGAGAATACTATATAGAAAGTTATGCAAAGTGTCATAAGTTATTCTCATGGTGATAATGGTGTATACCACTCTTCGACCTGAAACCACTATGGATCCTAGATGTAGAGTCTAGTGCTTTATTGCTGATCCAACGTTGTCCGTAACTGGATCACCATAAAGACAGTTGATGGGTACTCCACGAAGCATGCTAAGGGACATGAGTGACCTAGATGAAATTTGCCCATCCTGCGTAACAGGATAAATGTCTATGGGCTCAATATTGAACTGGACACGGATGACACAATCTATACCTTGTGTTCAATATAGACATAAGGGCAATGGGGTAATTATATACATAATTATTATCACAGGAGGTTTTGTCAGATCACATGACATTTTCGTGTCTTCGGTAGCAGTGATGTGTTGCTAGATACCGCTCACTGTTTATTATGTTAAATGCGTGATTTAATATAATTGCCAACATCGCGAAAACCTACAGGGTCACACACAAAGGACAGATTGATGAGAGATTGAGTAACTAAGGAACATCGTAAGTTACGGTGCACTTAAGTGGAATACGAAATATGGTAAGGTCGCTTAAGTGATTTTGGGCATATTATAAGATATGGGCCAAAATACACTTAAGTGGGCTTTTTAGCTTGAAGCCCACACAAGTGGTTCTATAAGTAGAACCCTTGGGTAGAAGCATTCAACTCAGACTCAACTCAAGTGAAGACTTGGAATTTTGTTTCCTTCTCTCTCTCACTCAAAGCCTTCATTCGTACCAGCTAGCCTGAGATTGAAGGAATTCGTTCGTGTGGACTGAGTAGAGACGTTGTCATCGTTCAACGTTCGTGATCGCCACAAGAGGTAACGATTCTATCACTGATCATGCCCATTCATAAGGATCACTAAATGGAGAAATTTATAAATTCCGCTACGCCTTGGATGACAATTCTCCTTCAGTGGTATCAGAGCCACTTACGAAACCATGAATCTGATAACTGTTTTTGTTTTGTGTTAATATGATTAAAGACAGAATGGATCAAAGATTAAATTGAGATCGATCAAGTTATATATATATATATGATATATGTAATCCTGAAGCAAAATACATTATATATGATATAGTGTTCTCATTTCGTTCATTCAAACACTCAATGGTTGTTTTCCTTTGAGCGATCAATGGTCGTTTGCTTCTTGATCTGACATTAGTATGGTGAAGCAATGACGTGTTGATCAATCATACTGAATCAACAATCGAGATGTGTTTGACGGTCTGAAATTGGTGCATCAGGGTTAGTGACGGCACAAGGGTTGTGTTGTCAGAGAGTTATACGATTAGGGTTATGACTGCACAAGAGTTGTGCTTTCTAAACACTTTTTGGAACAGTGTTAACCGGTTAACGCAATACGAAATAAAAAATTTAAGTTTATCAAACAGTGTTAACCGATTAACGCATTTGGTTAACTGGTTAACGCAAGACGGAAAACAGTTTTCCAAGAGATTTTCAAACAGTGTTAACCGGTTAACGTATTTGGTTAACCGGTTAATGCAAGACAGAAAGCAAATTTTGAACAGATTTCAAACAGTGTTAACCGGTTAACGCATTTGGTTAACCGGTTAACGCAAGGCAAAATTCACCCGTTCGGCTAACTCAGTGCTTTAAAGTATCAAGTGTTGATGCGAAAAGCGACGTCGATTTTAAATGAATTGTTCATTAAAAATTTCGGCGGAACCACCGTCCGCTGACCGGGCAGCGGACCCCCGGCTAACTCTGCGTAGTGTGATCGATCGTCGAAATTTAATTTGGTTTTAATTAAAAGAATTAAAATTGATAATAATAATAATGTGTTTATTATTGTCTTGTGGTGATCGGTTATGGCCTTAGTTTTCCTTTCTTTTGTTTTGGTTTTTAAAATACGACCTGCGTGTCGTGCCTCTCTTTTAATCTCTCAATGTAACTTCTTTTCTCATCTCACTCCCTCGTATGTAAAACGAGTTTCTTTTATGTAATGTAATGATATGAAGAAAGCAAAGAAGTCAGTGCCAAAGGAGGACAACCTTGAAGATCTTGCTTGGAGAAGCTTAGATCGTTGTTAGGTTAGCTTAGGTTCTCTCATTAGCTTGGGAGAACAATTGCGCTAGGGGCCATAACTGTTTCATTATGTATGTATGTTGATGCATGTGAATGTATGTTGATGCATGTGAGAGGCGATTTATATGATAAATAAGCCGGTGAGATCATGAAAAATTGCAATTCCCTCAAATTAAATATTAAGTTTATGCTTTCCAAGTTTTAACACTCATCAAGACTAGTATCGAATAATGTAGGTTTCGCCTACGCGAGGTGCATGTTCTATATTAGTAAGGTGCGATGGGATAATTGTAATATCCAACTATTAAAACAATGGGTCAAACTTAACTAAACAAATTATAATAATATTATATATGTTTGCTTTCCAAGTTTTAGCACCCATCAAGACTAGTATCGGACAATGTAGGTTTCGCCTACGCGAGGTGCATTTTCTATATTGGTAAGGTGCGATGGGATAATTGTAATATCCAACTGCTAAAACGATGGGTCAAACTTAATTATAATAATATTATATATGTTTAGAAGCAAAAGTTGGGAATGATCCATATGATGGATTGGAATAAGGAGTTATTCACCCAACTGAAATTTTCGAGAGTTGTATGAGATACAATTGGAAGGAGTTCCTACCTAAATAACCTAGTTTTGTGTAATCCGCCTACGCGAACTTAGAACGAAGTGAAATATGGATCTCGACCCACTAGAAAATCTTCCAATGGGATTTTCCGAATCAAATGATGAGGGTAATTTGTTTTGAGTAAAATAGTGGGAGCATATTTAATTAAAGGCCTAATTAAATATGTCAATGATACTTATATTTTCATTAATCCTTATGTAGATAACCATGACAGCAAACACCTCTAACAACACTTTGCGATCAATCCTTGATAAGGAAAAATTGTCTGGGACAAATTTTCTAGATTGGCACCGAAACTTGAGGATTGTCCTCAAACATGATAAAAAGTTGTATGTCTTGGAGACACCTGTTCCTGAAGAGGAACCTCCTAGTTCTGCACCTATGGCAGAAAGAGATGCTTATAAGAAGCATGTCGATGATGCCAATGAAACTGTTTGTCTCATGCTAGCTACCATGAACTCAGAATTGCAAAAGCAACATGAGAACATGTCAGTGTTCGATATGATCGAACACCTGAAGATGCTCTATCAAGAGCAAGCAAGGCATGGGAGGTTTGAAGTTTCAAAAGCCGTTTTCAAGGCAAGTTAGCTGAGGGATCCCCTGTAGGTCCCCATGTGCTCAAGATGATTGGGTATGTGGAAAACCTGGAGAGATTGGGTTTTCCCCTCGAAAAGGAACTTGCGACTGACTTGATCTTGCAATCGTTGCCAAATAGATTCAGTCAATTTGTCCTAAATTTCAATATGAATGAAATGGACAAATCTCTTCCTGAACTGCTCGCCATGTTAAAAATTGCCGAGCAGAATCTGAAGTCAAAAGGGAAGTCCATTCTGATGATCGGAAATGGAAAGAGACAGAACAAAAGGCCCACTAAGCAGGGTGATAAAGGGAAAGGCAAGGAAGTTGCCAAACCCAAACCCACTGTTACTGCTTTAAAGCCTAGTGGAGGCATAGCAAAAGAAGGCACCTGCTTCCATTGCGGTAAGACCGGAAACTGGAAGAGAAACTGCCCAAAGTACCTGGAAGATAAGAAGAATGGAGTAGAGACTTCAACTGCAGGTATTTTTGTTATTGAAATTAATTTATCTACTTTTGCATCATGGGTATTAGATACTAGATGTGGTTCTCACATTTGTACAAATGTGCAGGGACTAAAAAGGAGTAGAGATTTAACAAAAGGTGAAGTCGACCTACGAGTTGGCTATGGAGCAAAGGTTGCTGCTTTAGCCGTAGGAACTTATGTATTGACTTTACCTAGTGGTTTAATAATTCATTTAGAGAACTGTTATTATGTACCTACAATTAGCAGGAATATTATTTCCATTTCTTGTTTGGACAAGTTTGGTTTTTCATTTATAATAAAGAACGATTGTTGCTCAATTTATTTGAATGATATATTCTACGCTACTGCACAAATGAACAATGGACTATATGTCCTTGATCTTAAAATGCCTATTTATAACATTAATACTAAAAGGATGAAACCTAATGAGTTAAATCCAACTTACCTTTGGCACTGTCGATTAGGCCACATAAATGAGAAATGCAATTCCAAACTCCATAAAGATGGACTCTTGGACTCTTTTGATTATGAATCATATGAGACATGCAGATCTTGTTTAATTGGAAAGATGACAAAGTCTCCATTCACAAGAAAAGATGAAAGAGATAATGATCTTTTGGCCCTCATACATACTGATGTATGTGGACCACTGAACATGCCAGCCAGAGGAGGTTTTCAGTACTTCATCACATTTTCTGATGATTTCAGTAGATATGGTTATGTGTATTTAACGAAACACAAATCAGAGTCCTTTGAAGAGTTCAAGGAATTCAAGAATGAAGTAGAAAACCAACTAGGTAAGAATATTAAAACTCTTCGATCAGATCGAGGTGGTGAGTATTTAAGCCTAGAGTTTGATGACCATCTGAAAGAATGTGGGATCCTATCCCAACTTACTCCTCCTGGAACACCCCAATGGAATGGTGTATCTGAGAGAAGAAATCGAACCCTGTTGGACATGGTCCGATCCATGATGAGTCACGCCGATCTTCCAAACTCCTTGTGAGGACATGCACTATTGACAGCAGCTTACACACTTAACCGTGTTCCATCCAAAAAGGTTGAGAAGACACCATATGAGATATGGAGTGGTAAGAAACCACATATGTCTTACATGAGGATTTGGGGTTGCGAAGTTTATGTGAAATGACAAATTTCAAATAAGCTTGAGCCCAAATCTGACAAATGCTTATTTGTGGGGTATCCTAAAGAAACAAGAGGGTATCACTTCTACAATCCTTCTGAGGGCAAAGTGTTTGTCGCTCGAACTGGAGTTTTCCTAGAAAAGGATTTTAATTCCAAAGGAATCAGTGGGAGGAAAGTAGAGCTTGAAGAAATTCAAGAATCACAAAGCATCGATACACCTATGGAGGAATTAGAGCAGGAAACACAAATAGTTGTGTAAAGAGCAACCTGCTCAAGTAGAACAAGACCAACGTAGTCAGACAGGATACGTCACCTACCTAAGAGATATTGATATCTCATAACTGATCAAGGTGATGTATTACTCATGGATCAAGTACGAACATGAGCCCTGTGTCTACAAGATGGTTAGTGGGAGCATGATCGTTTTTCTGGTATTATATGTAGATGACATATTACTCATTGGAAACGATATCCCTACCCTGCAACAAGTAAAGTCTTGGTTGGGGAAATGCTTTTCTATGAAGGACCCAGGTGAAGCAGCCTATATATTAGGAACCAGAATCTATAGAGATAGATCACAAAATGCTTGGCCTAAGTCAGAGTGCATAGACAAAGTGCTGAGACGCTTTAATATGAATGATTCCAATGGTTATGTGTTTTGCTTAAATGGTGGCACTGTGAGCTAGAAAAGTTCAAAGCAAGATACAATTGCTGATTCTACAACCGAGGCCGAGTATATTGCTGCCTAAAGTGCAGCAAAGGAAGCTGTTTGGATCAAAAAGTTCATTAGTGAACTTGGCATAGTCCGTAGCATTGTGGATCCCATTGGTCTCTATTGTCATAACAATGATGCTATCGCACAAGCTAAGGAGCCTAGATCTCACCAACGATCCAAACACATACTCAGGCGTTATCACCTAATTCGAGAGATAATAGATAGAGGAGATGTGAAAATATGTAGAGTACCAAACTTGACAATATTGCTGACCCACTAACAAAGCCTCTTGCGCAGCAGAAGCATGATGGACATACTAGATCAATGGGCATTAGGGGTATGCCTGATTGGCTCTAGTGCTAGTGGGAGATTGTTGGTGTAAGCCCTAGAGGCCAATACTTTTGTTACTTGTTCGAATTATTTATTAATTAATAAAAGGCTTTTTCTTTATTATGTTTGATTAATAAAGTCCCTAGAATAGCTAGTCCGTTTAATGTATCAAGTATGACTTAATCATGAGATCACATTAAACATAAGGACACTATTCTTAAAGTATCCGTAGTCGAACTTTATTATGAAGTGGGGTAACATTAAAGCATTAAGACTATTATGTTTGTAGATTGATGATCACATCTCATGGATCATGGATAAAGAGTTATCAAGTCTTAAACATAGGTATGAATATTAAGAGTAATATTTATACCGGATTGACCCGCTATGAGAATACTATATAGAAAGTTATGCAAAGTGTCATAAGATATTCTCATGGTGATAATGGTGTATACCACTCTTCGACCTGAAACCACTATGGATCCTAGATGTAGAATCGAGTGCTTTATTGCTGATCCAACGTTGTCCGTAACTGGATAACCATAAAGACAGTTGATGGGTACTCCACGAAGCATGCTGAGGGACATGAGTGACCTAGATGGAATTTGCCCATCCTGCGTAACAGGATAAATGTGTATGGGCTCAATATTGAACTAGACAAGGATGACACGGTCTATACCTTGTGTTCAATATAGACATAAGGGCAAAGGGGTAATTATACACATAATTATTATCATAGGAGGTTTTGTCAGATCACATGACATTTTCGTGTCTTGGGTAGCAGTGATGTGTTGCTAGATACCGCTCACTGTTTATTATGTTAAATGCGTGATTTAATATAATTGCCAACGTCGCGAAAACCTACAGGGTCACACACAAAGGAAGGATTGATGAGAGATAGAGTAACTAAGGAACACCGTAAGGTACGGTGCACTTAAGTGGAATACGAAATATGGTAAGGTACCACATGCTTAAGTGATTTTGGGCATATTATAAGATATGGGCCAAAATACACTTAAGTGGGCTTTTTAGCTTGAAGCCACACAAGTGGTTCTATAAATAGAACCCTTGGGTAGAAGCATTCAACTCAGACTCAACTCAAGTGAAGACTTGGAATTTCGTTTCCCTCTCTCTCTCACTCAAAGCCTTCATTCGTACCAGCTAGCACTGAGATTGAAGGAATCCGTTCGTGTGGACTGAGTAGAGACGTTGTCATCGTTCAACGTTCGTGATCGCCACAAGAGGTAACGATTCTATCACTGATCATGCCCATTCATAAGGATCACTAAATGGAGAAATTTATAAATTCCGCTGCGCCTTGGATGGCAATTATCCTTCAATTCTAACTGAGGATGTGAAGGTTAAAATCTTTGTATCAACTCAGTAGAATGGAATTAAATAACAACATATAGAACTAAATATTGGTCCCCAAGAGACCTCATGATGCATATGATATGAAGTTAATATAATCTTTGTGGGGAATATATTGCCACATAGGAAAAGAATTCGGAGAGACTGAAAGTCCACAGGAGCATAATGCATTCCATTAGGAAAACTCATTGGGGAGACAGAGACTCTGGGGGGAATGAAAAGTTATGCGTAGGCTAGGCTACAACTTATAAACTGCTGGAGACACGAGGGGATTTCCATAAATAAACGGAAGGACTCGGTCTGGGGATAAGGGAAATCTGCAAGGGATAGGAATAGTTTAGAACAAAACTGAATTATTAAAACCAAACAGAGGGTTGGCGATTCCACTAAGGAAATACACACTCAAACTCAACTGGGGAAGAATGGACTTCAACGCAGGAGTACCAGAGGTATATTATCTATTACCGGTTACTGGGTAGGAAGATAATACACTATGACAGAGGGACATCCATTATCGGTTATGGTAAACATATCAAGGATGACTCGCTGAGGAAGAAAAGAGGTGTACTCGTTACCTTTTACTGGGTAAGAATAACCTACTATGGAGAGAACTCAAATAGGATTTACAACTACCGGTTACTGGGTAGAAGACCAAAAGGGGAGAGTATCTATCACCTAATTAAAGTGAACATATCAAGGATAAACTCAAAGGAAGAATATCTGTCATCGGTTAGGATGAACATATCAAGGATAGACCGCCTTGGAAATGGGGAAGAATATCTGTTACCGGTTAGGGTAAACATATCAAGGATAAACTGCCGTGGAGAAATAGGAATTATATCTATCAGTTACTGGATATAATACTAAAGAGAGAATATTTGTCACTGGTTAGCATGAACATATCAAGGATAGACTCAGGGGGGAAAGATAAAGTAGGAAGTACAACTACCGGTTATTGGGCAGAATACCAAAAGGGGAGAGAAAATCTGTCACTGGTTAATGTGAACATATAAAGGATATACTCTCTAGAGAATAAAAATAGGGATTACGACTACCTTTTTATAGGGTAGAAAACCCCAAAAGGAAGAATATGCGTCACCGGTTAAAGTGATCATATCAAGGATAGACAACCTGGGGGAAACATGAAAACGAATCCGCTGGGGAAAGTAAAGGAAGTAGATTACATTTTACCGGGTATTGGGAAAAAGTAAAGTACTCAAGAATCGAGAAGAATATTACCAGTTACTGGGTAATAGACTCTCAGGGGACCAAAATATATATCTAGGTAATAGCTATCTAGGGATTACGACTACCTTTTTACAGGGTAGAAAACCCCAAAAGGAAGAATATGCGTCACCGGTTAAAGTGATCATATCAAGGATAGACTACCTGGGGGAAACATGAAAACGAATCCGCTGGGGAAAGTAAAGGAAGTAGATTACATTTTACCGGGTATTAGGCAAAAGTAAAGTACTCAAGAATCAAGAAGAATATTACCAGTTACTGGGTAATAGACTCTCATAGGACCAAAATATCTCTCTAGGTAATAGCTAGAAAAAAACGGTCAAACAAAGACTCAACCTAACGAGGATATAACTCAAGGGGAATGGTTCCATCCAGATAAACAAATGGGGAGGAGAAGGAAATAATAATCATCCACGAGGAAATAACTCAGTAGGAAAACGAGAAAGGTTAAACTCTTTCTTCTTAAGGGGCTGACACTCTACAATTGGAGGAGGACAGACGCACCAAATATGCATAGGTAAATGATATAACCGAAGCAGGGGATCAGAATAAAGAAATCAAATGCGATAAGATGCATAATGAAATATATGATGTTGTGTTCTATGTATGAATATGTATATATATGATTATAATTATGCTGATAAAACCATACTAAGGATAAATAACAAAGATTTGAATCACTATTGCAACACTCGGCGAATCTCAAAAAGATTGAAACACCAACTGGAGAAAATGCTAGGGATGAAAATAAATCATCCTGCTATGAAGAAATCAACTCTGGCTGAGAAAGTCATGGAGAAAATGCTTCCAATAAATCACAGCAAATTCTACGGGGAGAGAGAGCACTGATTGAAGGATAATCAACCAAACATGCCAACGATAGAGAAAAGATCTGCTGAGGATCAAAATTGTCAATACTGCAGGGAATTTTAGGTCAACACCATGGGGGGACAACCCTGCAAGGGAAAAAACAAATACTGCTTAGAATCCAATATTGTCGGGAACAAGGGATCTTCATGTCAGAAGATGAACTTCGTCGGGGGACACAAGAGATAAAACTCTGTATGGGGATTGTAGCGGTAAATTCATGACCATTAAGCTATAGATAAACTTAACATCAATTGAACCAGAGTCGCCACCGCGCTTTCATTGTTTCCAAGGGAAAAGGGAAAAGTACGAACAAAACCCAAAGATAAGAAGTTTTCAAATCAAAACTAATAAAATGCCAGAGATTACAGGTAAGGGGGTTGGTTACACATAGGGAAGGTGTTAGCACCCAAAGTGTCTTAGGTACTCCTATGGAGCCCTTTTTTGTGTGTACATGTGTTTTGGTATAAAATGATGTTTGCAATAAATAGAGTGTGGGGATGAGAAGAGAATTCATTAATTATATTTTTGTGTTTGACAAGACCTTCAGACTTGTGCCTACGTACCAACATAAAATGAGGGATCAAAACCTCGTAGTTAGTGGTAACAATTTCAAAGTGAGTGCGTTGCTCTTAACAAAAGTTTAAGTTTAAGAAAAAGCAAAAGAGCCTAAAAGAGTTTGAATAGGTGTTAGTTCTTTTTGTCTTTTAAAATTTTAAGTCAATATGGTTAGATTTATTTACAAGTTTGATTAAGAAAAGAGTTTGAAAATGCAATGGCATAAGGCCAAAGTTTGTAATTTACAATAAAGTCTAAGTTTAGAAATTACAATAAAAGAAGATTTTGAAAAGGGGGGAGAGATTTGAAATTTAAGAAGTTGGAGGAGATGAAGAGACTAATCCTAAGCAAAAATTAAAAGTTAAGAGTTGAAAAGATCTGATCAATGGGATGCAATCCAATGGACAAGAATGTCATATAGAAACCCAAGTTTCCCTTGGACTTTAGAATCAAACAATAGAAATACACAAATAGCAAGATGAAGAGCAAGGCATCAAATAAAGATAGCCACATCCAAGCTTATCAACCTCACGATCTTCTTCATAATTTCCCATGTATCAAATGACATAATCCTTAAATGGCTCAGAGATAGGCATTTAGACACAGGTTCAAAGTAATAGCTCCAATAAGACCATGTAACAGATGAACTCAAATGAGATCTCAATACTTGCATCAGATGAAAGTTCACTTCACAAGCACTTGGTTTCAGAAAAGTTGGCATTGGCCAAGTCCTTTTGCATAGGGGGTGTTGTCTAATTCTAAGTCCAATGTCTCAGATCAAACCCAACAGTCCACACAAATCTTTTTTAGGGTTTTTATTATTATTATTATGTGCATTAAGGTCAAAAGACCACAAAACCAAACAAGATACACAAACAAGTATATACAATCACAATATATTCACAATACATGGCTCAAGTGAGCAAAGTAAAAATGGCATTAAAATAAACAAGTTAAATGGTAAGAATAATGGCAAATGGATAAAGACTTGAATTTAAAATGCATAAAAGTAAAGAGCTTGAAATTAAATGTTAGTTATATATTAGTTGATTAGAAGTTAGTATTGTTTTTTCTTTTTGTTGTTTAAGTCATTCTTTGGAGAACACTCAACCCTCTATTCACAAGCATGGATCCTTGAACCAAGACATCTTCCAAAGGAAGGAAAAAAGACCAAGTTTCCACACAATACCATGAAAGGGGAGAGACTTCTCACTTACTAGGATACTATGCCTTTTGTGTCAAAATTTAGCGCTATGTTAAGCAATCGTAATTGGACTTATGTAGAAGTCACAACATTTTGAGGTTGGGCAATAGAAATTTTAGTGTTAATGCATGTTAGAGATATGGTATTATGAACCATACTCCTAAAACATACCACACTTAAAAGAAAATGGAAAAATGGGGGACCTAATCTCATACATACTTATGTTAATTTTGCAATCAACTAGCCTTAGGATATAGAGATATCATAGGTTAATGAAATGGATGGAGATAGAATGGAATTGAGATTAAGAGGGAGGGGAAATAAAATCAACACAAATTGGTCAAAGGAGGACTTTTATCAAATTAAAACCATTCATTCATTTTGGGAGATGAAATGTACATTTCATCAATCCCCTAAATCCAATGATTTTAACTCAACAAAGTCAAATCAATCTTGACCAAGGCCCAACAACAAAAGTCTAACTCAACAAGTCAACACAAATAGCTCCACACAAATTATTTGCTATTAAACCATTAGAAATCAATTAAAAATGCATTAAAATAATTTACGGTTTGTCAAAATCCCAACACCTAATCAAAACACCAAACAAATGGCCATGAGATTTATCATAGGTCAAACAAGGTCAACGGACCTTGGAGAAAAAAATTCATTATTTTTGGAAACTTAAAAGTATTTTTAAGCAATTAAAAATATGCACAAAAACAATTAAATCATGAAAAATATTAATATTGATCCAAAAAATAATTTTAATTCAGAAAATGAAATAGAAAAATATTTGAGAATTTTTGGTGAAAGTTCCATATTTTTTGGATCAATATTAAAATTAATATGAATTAATGAAAATAACTCAAATAAAATGAAAATCAGAAAATGCTAAAAAATGTGGACCACTTGATCTCCCTCATTAATTAAGGTGGCAGATCACGTGGATCAGAGCGCACATTCCATGATGGACTTTAGTCAATGTGTCACACGCTTGGTAATCAATTTGGACGCTTAAGATTGAAACAAAATAGAAGGATCTTATGGTCTGAACACACGCCAACGCATCACTGGAGCCAGAGCTCCGGTCTTCTTCTCCGGTGGACCTAACTGGACTGGTCCACCCTCAACCATCACCAAAATGAAATAGGAGGACATGAATTTAAAGTAAAAATGCTCAGGAGTTCGAATCTGGCCTCAATTTTACCTAATTCCAAGTATATAGAAAGATACAGGGAGTTAAATTTTGAGGATCATGATCTGAGTTGCTTCGATTTGACCTCAAAGCAACTCAATCTTGTTGCCTACATTGGTAGGACTTCAGACAACCAAAAAATAACAAGAATTATGGAGAATTGAAGAGATGAAAAATTCAGAAATTCACCTTCACTGCAGGTTCAGATGGACACGATCTTGCTGTCAATTGTGTTTGGCCTTGCTCTGGATGCTTGACGGAGTGGAAATGGATCAAGAAAGAAGCAGGACTCTTGGAGATTTGAATCTCAAAACAGTGGGGATTCAAACTCGATTTTCAATGAAAATCCTCAAGCTTATCCTTTGAATCTGAGGGTTTAGGGTTGGAGATTCAAAGCTGGCACGCAAGGGTCCTTAATTATGAGCATAAATACTTCTATTTATAGGCCAAGGCATTGATATTTGAACACTTCTTTCCAAAGTTCAAAAATAGTATAATGCCTTTGCACGGATGTATGGGTGTGTGATAGGCCCATGTAATGATGCATTCAGGTCCAAAATCATGTGCAAGCAATGCTGAAGTCATGTTAACAAGCCATGCATTCGTGTATGGAAAGTGGAAGTTCAAATATGCCAAATGGTCATTCAACTTTAAGCCATGTGCAAGTCACTCATGCTTTGTCCAAATGGGATGAATTTGAACTTTTTGGAAAGGTTAGATCAAGAGGAACAACTTTTATGTTAAACACTTTTTCATTTGAAGCTTGGATCATGATGAATTTTAAGGTGGAAGTTTGGAAAATCAAACATATCAAAAAAAAAATCTAAATACCAAGCCATATGTTCACTTCTTCCACCTTTAGTAACTTTTTCTATGGTCTTCAAATGAGAAATGTTCCTTCATAAAAGTTGTAGCTCTCTCAAAGTCCTTCAAATTGGTCACAAATTTGACCTCATTTGGATTTAGCACGAATGTGTTATGCATTTTAGAAGTTGAGGAAAATCACTTGTTCAATGGTATTGGTCCAAAATGACCTATAATGTTTCCTCATTTCACATGCATTTAAAAGTTGAATTTGCACTTCTTCAAAACATCAAATTTGAAGTAGACATCTTGAATTTGATCATGAAACTTGAATAGCTTTCATCTCATAAACATTGAGCATGTGATGGTTTTGGGAAGTTGACCTCCAAATTAGGGTTTAGACAAAATGACCTATAATCTTTCACTATAAAAAATGATATTCCAAGAAAAACTAGGTCTAGACCTCAACATGGAAGTTGTTTGAAATGTAATTTAGAGTAACTTTTATATTGGAATCATTTTCATATGACAAATATTGTAGGAGATAGGGTCTAGGGAACCCCAGTTTTGACCTGTTGAATTCCTCTGGTCAACCACCATGAACCAACTTGCTAGCTTGACATTTTCTTGCCGTTTTGAACTCATGTAGGATCATATATGCATAAGATGATGAAATGTGAAGTATACCTTGAAATATTTGATCAATTGGTGAAGAAACTTGTTGAAGAAGTTACATAAGATACCTAGATGAAATAGGGTTTCCAAGGCAAACCAATTCCAAACTCTTGATGATTTCTTGATCAAAATAACATGTGAAGATCATGGGGATTCATATATGATACATAGATCCATAGTAAACCAAATCTTGATTGAGCTCCTTGTTTGGTGATCTCTCCCAATGCAAACCCAATGAGGGGTAAGGAGGATACCAAGGTGTAATCCCAATGCAAATGCATATGATGAGAAATAGCATGAGGGATCTTAGGGTCAAAATTGGGGTCTTACAGCTGCCCCTATTTAAGGACGTTCTAGCTGAGGAGATGAAGGTTAAGATCTTCGCATCGACTCAGTAGAATGGGCTTAAATAACAACATATAGAAAAAAATTTGGTCCCTAAGAGACCTCATGATGCATATGATATGAATGTTAAAATATTGCCACAAAGGAAAAGAATCCGGAGAGACTAAAAGTCCACAGGAGCACAGTGCATTCCATAAGGAAAACTCACTAGGGAGACAGAGACTCTGAGAAAAAAAGTTGTGCGTAGGCCAGGCTACGACTTTAAAAATTATTGGGGGAAATGAGGGGTTCCATGAAAATAAATCAATGGAAAGACTCAATCGGGGAAAGAAAAAAAACATCTGCCGGGGAAACGGGTAGATCAGAACAGAGCTGAAATACTCGAACCTAGCAGGAGAATGCGATTTCATCGAGGAAATACGCACACAAACTCAACTGGGGAAGAAACAATCTTCAACACAGGAGGGACATAAGTATATCATCCATTACCGGTTACTGGGTAAGGGGATAACAAATTCAGACAGGGAGGACATTCGTTACCAAAGGTGTATTCATTACCAGTTACTGGGTAAGAATAACCTGCTGGAGAAAAGCCAAATAGGATTTACAACTACCAGTTACTGGGCAGAAAACCACAAAGAAAGAGAATATCCATCACTCATTAAAGTGAACATATCAAGGATAGAATCAAGGGGGAAGAATATTTGTCATCAGTTAGGATGAACATATTAAGGATAGACTCACCTGGGAACATTAGGAAGGATACCCCGTCACCGGTTAAGATGAACATATCAAGGATAAACTTCCTAAAAAAGTAGGAATTACATCTATCAGATACTGGATAGAACACCAAAAAGAGGATATCCGTCATCGGTTAGGATGAACATATCAAGGATAAACTCTGCGGGGGGAAATAGGGATTACATCTATCAGTTACTGGATAGAATATGAAAAAGAGAATATCCGTCATCGATTAGGATGAACATATCAAGGATAAACTCAAAGCAGGGGAAGAAAATATCCGTCGTCGGTTAGGATGAACATATCAAGGATAAACTTCCTGGAGAAATGTGAAAAACGATTCCACTGGGGAGAAAAGGGTTACTTTTGCCGGGTATTGGACAAAAAGTAAAAATCGGAAAAAATTGAGAAGAATATTACCAGTTACTGGGTAATAGACTCTCAAGGGGACCAAAAACATCTATCTAGGCAAGATCTATAAAGAAACGGTTAATCAAAGACTCAACCCAATGAGGATATAACTCAAGGGGAGTAGTCCCATCCAGACAATCAACTGGGTAAGAAACGGAAATAATAATCATCCACGAGGAAGTAACTCATTGGGGAATGAGAAAGGTTAAAGTCTTTCTGTCTAGGGGGCTGACACTCTACAATTTAAAATGGACAGACAAACCAAATCTGCATGGGGAAAAAAAGTATACCACCGTAGCAGAGGATCATAGAAATAATGAATCACAAAGTGCATTAGTAATGCAATAATGAAATGAATATATATGTATATGTATATGTATATATGATGATTATGTTGACAAAATGATCACAAAGGATACAAATGTCACTGGTCTGAATCATTGATACAATTCTCCGCCAATCCACAAAGGGAGGAAACAACTGCTGGAGAGATCAAGGTGAAAAGGGATGCACAAGAATCATCCACCTCAAAGGGTTAACCCAGGCTGGGGAAAGAGAGGAGAGGATCTGCTGAGGAAACTGCATCATCAACTCTGCGGGGAATTTTAGGTCAACACCATACCAAATAGGAGACAACCCTACAGGGGACAACTACAACACTGCTCAGAATCAGGGCTAACGGAGGTTAGGGACAACTCTGATGGCGACTTGCGGGGAAGCGAAATTCTGCTGAACTGTGCGAACTGCTGCTAGGACGCGCCTAGAACTCACGGGAGGCAAATATAAACTTAGCTGGGGAAACTAACCAAACTCGGCTACAGAAAATGCTGCAGGAATGTTGTTGGGGATGAAATAAGGATCATACCAACCGCTTGGGTAAAAACCAACAATGCTTTGCATTTAGGGCTTACCGCTTTTCAAACC
This sequence comes from Lathyrus oleraceus, assembly GCF_024323335.1. Taxonomy (NCBI): domain Eukaryota; kingdom Viridiplantae; phylum Streptophyta; class Magnoliopsida; order Fabales; family Fabaceae; genus Lathyrus; species Lathyrus oleraceus. The sequence goes on along the minus strand of NC_066584.1, from coordinate 190,532,538 downwards.
GCTGTTGATATTCCTTTAAATGAAATCGATTGATTCTTTAAAACATAATTGCATTTATTATTTAAGAAAACATGACTTTTTATTTTAAAACTTTAATCTCAAAAATGATCACAACAAAATTTAATTCTATTTAGCTGAATAAATAAGAGTGGAAACGATTGGATAAAAAGCTCAACTTTATTTAATGAAATGGTAGTTTGTAAATGAGAAGACTCCGTAGATCTTTACAAAAAGTTGAAAAATGGTAATTTTCATGGAAAAGGGATACATTGAATACAATGATCACTAATCCTTCTGCCGACTTTGATATCCACTCTGCTCTTGGCTTCGGTTGAAGATGAATCAGAACCAAACATTATTCTCAAGAAAGTATTCAAGACTGAAGATCAACAGGATGAAGTTACTTGCCATAATCCCTAATTTTTTCATAAATTGCCCCAAGGTGGGGTAGTTAATTTATCAGGATAACTCTTTCTGTTTTATGTCTCTAATTTTTGCCTGGATCGCCCTTTCGGGTTTCAATCCACCGAGACGCTCATTTTTTCCTAAGCCGCCCTTTCAGGTTTTCAACTTAGCGAGTCGTTCTTTTCTTTTTAGGCAAAGTATTTCTTGACTGCATCGACATTCATAGGACGTGTGAATTCTTCACCATCCATAGTTGTAAGAATCAAAGCATCGCCTGAAAAGGCTCTCTTAACAACATATGGGTCTTCATAATTAGGAGTTCATTTACCCCTGGAATCCGGTTTGAAAGATAGAATCTTCTTGAGCACAAGGTCACCTTCTCTAAACACAAGAGGTCTGGCCTTTTTATCAAAAGCTTTATTCATACTTTGCTGATATAACTGACCATGACACATGGAAGTTAACCTCTTCTGTTCAATCAAATTCAGTTGGTCGTACCTGGTCTGACACCATTCAGCTTCAGTCAACTTGGCTTCCATCATGACACGTAATGATGGGATCTCAACTTCTACCGGGAGCACAACTTCCATGCCATAAACAAGTGAGAAAGGGGTTGCCCCAGCTGAAGTGCGGACGAATGTACGATACCCATGCAAAGAAAATGGGAGAGTCTCATGCCAATCCTTGTACGTCACAACCATTTTCTGAATGATTTTCTTGATGTTCCTGTTTGCAGCTTCAACAACCCCGTTCATCTTAGGTCTGTAGGGAGAAGAATTATAATGTGCAATCTTGTAGTCTTTGCAAAGAGCTTCAACCATATTGTTATTCAAGTTAGATCCATTATCAGTAATGATATTTCTTGGCACACCATACCGATATATAATCTGATTCTTGATAAACCTCACAACAACTTGCTTGGTTACATTCGCATACGATGCCGCTTCAACCCATTTTGTGAAGTAGTCAATAGCCACCAGAATGAAACGATGTTTGTTCTAAGCTTTGGGCTCAATCATGGCAATCATATTAATTCCCCACATGGAGAAGGGCCATGGAGAGGAAATGACACTCAACAGTGTCAGAGAAACATGAATCTTATCTATATAAATTTGACACTTGTGGCATTTCTTCACAAACTCGCAATAGTCAGATTCCATTGTCAGCCAATAGGAATCTGCTCTCAACATCTTCTGAGCCATAGCATGTCCATTGGAATGAGTACCAAAGGAGCCTTCATGGACTTCTGTCATCAATAAGTCTGCTTTGTGTCTATCCACGCATCTGAGCAAAACCATATCAAAGTTTATCTTGTAAAGCACATCACCATTTAGGTAGAAATTTCTAGCTAATCTTCTCAAAGCCTTCTTATCTTTCAAAGATGCCCCAGGCGGGTAGATCTGACTTTGGAGAAAACATTTGATATCATAATACCACAGCTTCTCCTCTTTGATCTCTTTAGCAGCAAACACATGAGCTGGCCTATTAAGACGCATCATAGTCAGATTGGGAACTTCATTCCAATACTTCACCATAATCATTGATGCCAACCTTGCAAGAGCATCTGCCATCCGGTTTTCATCTCGAGGGATATGATGAAACTCAACCTTCGTAGAGAAAGTCGAATTCCTCCTCGCATAATCTCTATATGGTATCAAACTGGGTTGATTTGTCTCCCATTCACCTTTGATTTGATTCACCACCAAAGTTGAATCTCCATAAACGTCCAAATACTTGATTCTAAGATCATTGGCCTCTTCATGCCCCATAATCCAAGCTTCATACTCAGCCATATTGTTCGTACACTTGAAAGTCAATCTAGCTGAAAACGCAAAATGTGTGCCTTGAGGATTAATGATCACTTCCTCAATGCCATTACCATATTGATTAACATCTCCATCAAATACCACGCCCCAACGGGAATCAGGTTCTGGCCCTTCTTCAAGCTATTGTTCGTCACAATCTTTCATTTTCAAGTACAAAATCTCTTCATCAGGAAAATCATATTGCACTGACAGGTAATCTTCAATTGGTTGGTGAGCCAAATGGTCAGCCAAGGCACTACCTTTCATTGCTTTCTGAGATCGGTATTTAATATCATACTCTGATAACAACATCTGCCAACGGGCAATCCTCCTAGTTAAAGCAGGTTTCTCAAAAATATACTTGATTGGATCCATTTTGGATATCAACCAAGTGGTATGATTCAACATATACTGACACAGACGCTTAGCAACCCAAGCCAATGCACAACAAGTCTTCTCTAGCATAGAATTCCGAGTCTCACAGTCGGTGAACTTCTTACTAAGGTAGTAAATAGGATACTCTTTCTTTCCAGTCTCATCTTGCTGACCTAGAACACAACCCATACTCTCTTCAAGCACAGTCAAATACATGATCAAAGGTCTTCCTTCAACAGGTGGAGAGAGAATCGGAGGCTTAAGCAGATACTCTTTGATACTATCAAAAGCTTTCTGGTAGTCTTCGGTCCAATCACAAGACTGATCTTTCCGAAGAAGCTTGAGTATATATGCACATGTGACAGTTGTAGCGGTAAATTCATGATCATCAAGCTATGGATAAGCTAGACATCAAATAACAAGAGTCGCCACCGCGCTTTTATTGTTTCCAAGGGAAAAGTATGAACAAAACCCAATAGTAAGAAGTTTTCAAATCAAGACTAATAATATGCTAGAGATTACAAGTAAGGGGGTTGGTTACACAGAGGGAAGGTGTTAGCACCCAAAGTGTCATAGGGAGCCCTTTTTTGTGTGCATATGTATTTTTGTACAAATGATTTTTGCAAGCAAATAGAATGGGGGGATGAAAAAATAATTCATTAACTATATTTTGTGTTTCACAAGACCTTCGGACTTGTGCCTAAGTACCAACATAAAAATGAGGGATCAAAACCTCGTAGTTCGTGGTATAAATTTCAAAGTGGATGTATTGCTTTTTTAACAAAAATTTAAGTTTGAAAGGCACAAAGGCCTAAAAATGGTTTGAATGGGTTATTTTTTTTTGGATTTCTGAAAATTTTAAGTCAAGTATAGTTAAGTATATTTACGAATTTGATTGAGAAAATAAGTTGGAAAATGCAATGGCATAAGGCCAAAGTTTCTAATTTGCAATATGGTCTAAGTTTAGAAAACAAGCACAAGTAGAGAAGATTTTAAAAAATAAGAGGGAGAGATTTTGAAATTAAAGAAATGGGGAGGAGATGAAGGGACTAATCCTAAGCATAAATTTAAAAGTTGAGAGTTGAAAAGATCTGACCAATGAGCTACAATCCAATAGACAAGAGTGTCATATAGAAACCCAAATTCCCTTGGACATTAGAATCAAGCAACAAATAATGCACAATATATCAACTTGAAGAGAAAGGCATCAAATAAAGATAGCCACTTCCAAGCTTAGCAACTCCATGATCTTTTTCAAATTTGCCCATGTAGCAGATGAATTCCACAATGCCATAAGTCACAGGTTTAAATTAACAGCTTCACAATGATCATGTTGCAGATGAACTCAAATGGATCTTCAATGGTTACATGAAAGTTGTCATTGGCCAAGTCCTTTGCATAGGGAGTATTGCCTAAATTCTAAGTCCAATAGTCTCAGATTAAACCAATAATCCACACAAGGTGTTTTTTAGGGTTTTTGTTCTTATTATGTACATTAATGGTCAAAGACCACACAATCAAACACAATATACACAAACAAAATATATCACAAAATATTGTCCAAGTGGACAAAGTAAAAAAATGACATTAACATAAAAAATTAGAATGGTATGAATAATGGCAAATGAATAAGGCTTAAAAAATAAAGTGCATTAAAGTAAATGACTTGAAATTAAATGTTAGTTTTTAATGAGTTAGAAGTTAGTATTGCTTTTGCTTTGCTTTTGTTTTAAGTCATTCTTTGGAGAACACTCAACCCACTTATCACAAGCATGGATCCTTGAACAAAGACATCTTCCAAAGGAAGGAAAAAAGGCCAAGTTTCCACACAATACCATGAAAGAGGGGAGACTTACAATCTCACTAACTAGAATGCCATGCCTTTTGTGTCAAAATTTAGCGCTATGTTAAGCAATCGTAATTGGACTTATGTAGAAGTCGCAACTATTTGAGGTCGGGCAATAGAATTTTGGTGTTAATGTATGTTAGAGACATATTATAATGGACTATGCTCATGAAACATACCACACACAAAAAGAATATGCAAAAGTGGTGGCCTAATCTCATCCATACTTATGTTGAATTTGCAATCAACTAGCCTTAGGAAGTAGAGATATCATAAGTCCATGACATGAATGCATAAAGAATGGGAATAGGATGAAGAAGGAGGGAAGATAGATCAAACTCAAATTGGACAAAGGAGGACTTTTACAAAATTAAGGTCATTGATTTATTTTGGGAGATGGAATGTACATTCCATCAATCCCCTAAATCCAATGATCTTAACCTAGCAAAGTCAAATCAACCTTGACCAAGACCCAACAACACCAGTCAAACTTACAAAGTCAATCAAAATGGCTCAACACAATTATTTGGCATTTATTCAATTTAAAAAATACTAAATATAATGCATTAATATAAATATGGTTGGTAAATTTCCTAAAACCTCATTAAAACACCAAATAAATGGCCATGAGATTTATGTGGGTCAAACAAGGTCAAAGGACCTTGGAGAAAAAATTTCAGAATTTTTGGAAACTTAAAAGTATTTTTTAAGAATTAAAAATAATCACAAGAAAATTATCAGATGAAAAGAGAATTGATGAGAATTGAGTGAGAATCGAAGAGAAGAAAAAATCTGGAAAATACCTTTAATGTTGTGCAGAACTTGATCCTTCTTGCTTCAATTCTTGTTTGATCTTGCTCCAATAGCTTGCAGAAGTGGATTAGGAATGGCAAGAAGCTTTGGATCCTGGAGTTTTTGAATCTCCAAATAGTGAGATTCAAACTCAATTTTCAAGTGAAAATTATCAGGTTTTCCTTTGTATTATGAGTGTTTGAAGAGTGGAGGAAAAGCTGGCGCGCAAGGATCCCCTCAAATGAGCTCAGAAGGTCTATATTTATAGCAAATTCAAGTGTTATTTTCACACATGCAATTTCTTCCAAATTTGGCAATGTCATGTTCAAGCTTGCATGGGCGTGTACATGCCCATGAAGCAATACCTTAAGGTCCAAAACCAACTGAAATAAGGTCTGAATCAAGCTTGATTGGCAAGGCAATGTAAAATGATCATTTGAAGTTTTGACTATACCAATTGATGTAGACCTGTTAACACCATACGCAGCCCTAGCAAACTTGATCCAAAATGAATGAATTAGGACTCTTTAAAAAGCTTAAATCAAGAGAAACAACTTTTATGTTAAATACTTTTCCATATGGAACTTGGCTCATGGTGAATTTTGAGGTGGAAGTTTGGAAATTTCAACATGTTGAAATTTTTTCTAAGTGTCAAGTCATATACTTCAATGTTCCACCTTACTAAACTTTTTAGGTGAGCTCCAAATGAGAAACGTGTCTTCATAAACGTTGTATATCATTAAAAGACCTTCAAAATGGTCACCAATTTGACATCATTTGGATTTATAATGAGAGGGTTATGCATTTTTGAAGTTGAGGAAAATCACTTGTTCAATGGTATTGGTCCAAAATGACCTATAATGTATCCTCATATCACATGCTCATAAAAGTTCATTTATATCTCACTCCAAACATCAAAGTTGAAGTCGACATCTTGAATTTGATTTTTCAACTTGGAAATATTTCATATCATAAAAGTTGAGCAAGTTATGACCTTGGGAAGTTGGCTTTCAAATTAGGGTTTAGACAAAATAACCTATAATGTTTCAACATAGAAAATGACTTTCCAAGCAAAATCAGCTCTAGGCCTCAACATGAAAGTTGTTTGTAATGTCATTTAGAGTAAATTGTATCTTTGGATCATTTTCATATGTGTCGCATCCGCGAAAAACAACCGGCGGGCTGAAACAAAAATAACACAGAGCCGCCACCGTGCGTTATTTATCCCAAAAGAGGGAAAGGAAACGCTCGAAGTAAACCTAGGAAAAAGCATGGTCTCGCGACCAAAGAGAAAGGGCACGGGAGTCGGTTACGCAAGGGGAAGGTATTAGCACCCCTCACGTCCGTCGTACTCGACGGGATCCACGCTCTAAAAGAAAGAAAAGGTTGCTAAACAAACATCACACACACACACCGAAGACAACACAGGTGGGGGAAAGGAGGAGAGGGCTCGCTAGGATATCGCATCCTATGCCTACGTATCTCGTCTGGAACGAGAATCAGAGCTGCCGTAGTTCGGCTCACGCACGCCAAACTAGACACACACAAACACGGGCAAACATGGAACCCGAACGCCAATCGCTGGACTTACATCGGCTTCCGAACCAAACAAACACACTCAGGATACGGACAGCCAATCGCTGGGCTTACATCCATATCCTGACACACAAGAAGGTTAATAGGCAAACACACACAAAAAGAAAAAAAGTGCCCGGAGAGACCTCGCACGGTCTCCTGCCTACGTACCTCATCTGGTATGAGGATCAGGGCGATGTAGTTCCCCTGAACGGGAAAGAAATTCTAACCAGATACAAACGGAGACACACTACTAGGGAGCTGGACTCGAGCCTAGATGTTATCATGCATCATTGCCCTATGTTATGGTTTCTATCTACTTGCACAACAGCAAGCTAATCCTAACCAGGAAAAAGCGAAGCATGCAAGCATACACAAAACAAAACAATCATTCACAGTTAGCACACACTATATCCAGTCAAGTGAGGCTCAAACAAGGGTGAGGCTGCAAGAGCAAGCCAGCTGTACAGGGTAGTGTTCGCTCTTAACCCTGACATTGAGAGTCAGGGTGAAGCAGATGAAAGGTGAGTGAAGATGAGACTTCACAGCTCTTATCCCTGGCCAGGGAGAGCTTCAGACAAAGGAGTGTGGGTTCAGAAAGTGGGAACCCTTCTACACTCACGACTCTGACTCAACTAATCTTGGGTTAATGTCCCAATGCATCAACACAGTGGTGTGAGCAGAGGGACGACTCAACAGAATAGCGGGAGATAGATTGCATATCTCTTCTATCCGCCAATTGCCTCATAGAGGTCTTTACCTGCTTGGGGACAAAGTTAAACAATCACAAACATCGCCTCTTAAGGAGGACTTCAGACAGTTGCCTGGCTAAATAACAAGCCAGGTCTTCCAGACTACATGAAGTTAGAGTGTTCTACCTCTATTGTTTAAACAACCAAGCAACAGCAAGCAAGTTCTCAAGGAACTATTAGCAACTAATGTACCTGAAATCAATCAAATACAATCAGTATACCAATCACAAAAGCAAAACAGACAGTATAAAAGCCAACAGTCAATGTTCAATCAAACAATGCAATGTGCAATGCACAATCAACTCAAGTGAGCCAAGCATCCTACAAAATAAAACAAGTTAGTTCACAACAATTAACCAAATCAAACTCAATTAACTTGAAGCAATCTCCTTAAGGCATTTGCATCTCAACCTGAAAAGCCAAACTCAAATATGAGAAACAAGACCACTAGGACAAGCCTAGGGTCAAAAGGAGATGAAAAATCCAAAACAGCAAGTGAAAATTATCCAAAACCACAATCAAACAATTTAGAAACAAATCCAATTGGTCCCATGCTCATATCATTCATTATCATCATTTCATAAAAGAAAAGGCACAAAACATGCAATTTGCAACCTCGAAGGACCAAACAGAATGATCTCAATTAAATCAACATCAAAACATTTCAATAAATTTCACAAAAATTCAGGCCTAAACAGAACACATTCAATGAGCATCATATCAAATTTCATGCCATTTGGACAAGAGGAAGTAGGTCAATGAAAATCAGAAAGTCCAGACAAGTTCAAGCAAGCCAACACAAGGCATCAAAACAAGCATCAACTTCCATCAATCATAAAACAGTGACAAAACATGATAAATGAATGGGATCAAAGCCAAAATGACCTATAATGTGTCTAGAATGCTCATACCAAATTTCACATCCATCCAATTAATGACCAGAATTTCACAAAGAAAATACAAACATGTGTCACAAAAAATCAACAAATGACCAAACAGGGGAGAAAATTCCAATCAAATAGGAAATGCCATCAATAAATCCAGAAAACTTCACATGTGTGCTCAACATCCATATGTTCAATCATGCAAAAATTCAACTCAATCCAATGTCCCTAAGCACATCAAATAAAATCATGAAATTGCACTAAGCATGGTGTGACACAAATTGTCATACCTCTAATGAAAAAATCATATCTCATCAACCAGGGATCCAAAAATTGCAAACCACATATCAAAATCACCAGCAAAGAGTCTAGAACATGCACAAAAAATTTCAAGCCTTTCTATGGAAGCATCAAGATTTCACAAGCAAAATGGCATGGTATACACAAATTGGACACATTCAATCAAACCCTAGGCAATTTATTTTTCCATACGTGCACAAAAATATTAAAAATCATCATAAAAAACTACACATCACAAGGAGAATGGCGAAAAAAGTCTCACCAAATTTGGACAAGAAATGAAGAACTTATGGATTTTTGAAGTTATGTGATGAAAATGAAATGAAATTGGAAAAAGAAAAATGAAATAATACAAATTAAATGATTTAGTGGCAATTTTGTAATATGAGCAACGAAGTCCAAAACGCAGCCGTTTTCATTAATGCAGTGTCGCTACGCTATTGGTTACTGGTGGCGGTAAACACATTTTCAAAACAAAGCCAAGGCAACGAAGATCAGACAGCTTCTGGATCGTGTTCTTCATCAAGAACAACAACAAATTTCCATAAAATTGTCAAGAACATATTTCACTAAAACGAACAAATCATACATCATTGGATTCGCCTTTCAACCAGGATCCTGAATCTAACAAGCATTTAACCTAACTCTAATCATATCAACGGGATCGATCGAATTAAGTTTCATATCCAAATGTTCAAATCACGATAACTAGAGCAATTCTCAATGGAAATCAATTTCACAAGTTGCAGTATGCTCAGCAATGAATGAACTATCAAAGACACATCATGATTTTGAGAATCATTGAGATCGAGTTCTAACCTTGTGGTGATGGCAGCTGTTGAAATCGCGAGCTTCAAGGTCCAAAAAGCCAAAACAGATGATGCTTGATGTTGTGGAAGTTGATTGAAGGAGGTCTTGCAGCTCAATTGTGCACAATGAGGAAGATCTCTCAAACTGCCATGGATGAGCAAGGTGAGAACAGTCACGATTCTGCAAGCTTGGTCTTGATCTTGTTGCAAACAGTTCTCCTATAAGTCCTGCAGAAGAAGGATCAAGCAAGAAACAGCAAGAAGATTGATGAATTTGCAATGAAAAATGATAAAAAAAGTGTGAAAAGCTTTGGAGAAAATTGAGAGAATTGAGATGAAAAGTTTGTTAGATCTGAAATTGTGAAATGTGATTATGCTTTTCTGTTATGATTATCATTTTATACCAACTCCTAATCCAAGAGTTAATCACAATTAGCAAAATTGGAGTGAATTAGCACAAATGCAATTTATGTGTAATGGCCAAAATATCCTTTTCATTATCAGTCAATGTAACAGTACCAAACCAGTTCAAACAAGTCACATTGGATGTTTGGAATGTGTTGGAATTGGTTTTGTATGGAAATCACATGTATTTTTCAAATTGACCTTTTTTCCCACCAATTTTCAAAATGAATCACTTGAAAAATGACTTTTTGCTATGATGATTTTCAATGAAATGTGATGATGCATCATGAAAGTACATGTAAAATGTGGTTTGCTCAAAGAAAGATCACCCAATTTGGCCATTCCATTCAAAAGTTATAGCACCTTGAATTTCAACATTTTTGGAAAATGATTTGATCATAACTTGCCAACCACACATGAGAAATTCATGTTCTTGGACTTTTTGGAAAGGTGAGAGCAAGATCTACAACTTTCATGTTGGACAAAATTTCATTTGAAGCATTTTTGGACATGTAATTTTGAGGAGAAAAACTTTCCATTTTTGGCAGTTTTCAATTACAAGTCACTTTCTATTTTTGGAAAGTTTCCATCTAACTTTATTTTCTTCATTCTTGATCTTTGAAATGTCAAATGAAACTTGTTTAGACATGAATGAAGTGTCTCTAACCCTCTCCCTCCTCCAAATCCATAAATTCAAGCACAGTTGACCACAGTTGACTTTTCTGATTGATAGATGAATTTGGCTATGCACTGATCAAGTTGAGCTTCAAACTCCTGATGAAATGGCCCAATGATGAAACCCTAGCTTCCATAAGCTCAAGATAATCACCTGATGATCCCCATACCCATTGAAATCCTCATCTTCTTGCTAAGCCCTGATTGGCCCAATGCAACTGATTCAACTGATTAGGGTTGACCAGTGGTCAAAACCCTAATCCCAAGGTATCTGATCAAGCTCTTGGATCTCTGGGATGATGACAAAACCATGATGATGATGATGTATCATTTCAACCCAGATGAAGATCAACCTCTTTGAAGAACCATGAAACCCTAATTTGAATCACACATCCTCAGATGATTAATGATCAGTCCATGAAACCTTAGCTTACATCTTAACCTCTTTATCTTCTGACCAAGATTTTGGAGAATGGCTTGCTCAATGTAGCCATATGATGTGCAAATATGCAATGCCTAATGACCTAAGAATGAAATGCAAAAATGCAAAGCTAGTCCCAAGAGAGGAGGGCAAATTTTGAGGTGTTACAGCTGCCCCTATTCAATCCACTGTGAACCTGTCGATATGAATAGCCTCGGCTTTCAGATGATCAGGATGAAGAGTGATTGAATACCAAGAACAGACGAACAATTTGCACTCTGATGGGAAAATAATTAACAATGCCTGTCAGAATCGGCAAAGAAACAATCTTGAAGAAAAAACCCGTCTGGCACGGAGAAAGTCGGCCTGATCACCTAAACAGAAATGTCGACCTGGATACCAAAATAAATGGTAACACAGGGATAACTGTAACACCCTTCTAAAATACCCCAAATATTTAATTAAAATAACACATATCAATCAAAGTAAATATGCAATCAAGGGTGTCACACAACATTTCACACCATAATAACTGTCATGCTCTTTATTTAATCAAAACAACATTTTTTGCATAATTCGCAGCGGATAGAATCAACCAACCATTCAAAACATATAACATGTTACAGGTAAAAAGGTTCAACAACCAACAATAAACTAATTAAAACATCCCGTCCCGATGTTACATCTATCAGAGCACGACCCACTAAGTAGACGACACTAGACTCCAGGCACTAGCTTCTACTCACTCACTGCTCGTTACCTGAAAAATAGTTGTAAGGGTGAGTTCCTCAATCGATATAATAAGCATTATAAATCATCATGTAATGCTAAGTAAATTTACACGTTAATCACCATAATCATATCATGCATTCAGTAACGGCACATCAACTCAAATATCATACTCAATAACAACGTGAAATGCAACTCAATAACAACACAAAATGCAACTCGAATGAGACTCGACTCGTCATGCATGTGGTACCAATCGGAGTAAAACTCCCAACTTAAAATCATTGCCATTTTATTGGGCATCAAGGCATAAGCCTTCAACTTTCAACTTAAAATTTGCCAATCCAGGCCAACGTGGTGTGAGCAAAGCTCCATCAAGGCGTAAGCCTTCAACTTTCAACTTAAAATTTGCCAATCCAGGCCAACGTGGTGTGAGCAGAGCTCCGACTTAATGCATATGAATGTACATGGCATACACGACTTTAAACTTTCGACAACATAATGATAATAGCAACACAACAATGTTTTCAACAAAATCAACTTATAATCAACTTTGGCTCACCAAGCCTACAACTCAGTATTTTCAACAAAATCAACTTATAATCAACTTTGGCTCACCAAGCCTACAACTCAGTATTTTCAACAACTTTAACACAACTTATCAACATATTTGTATCAACATTTCATAACATAACCCAACAAAATTACTCATCAAAATTAACGAAAATAGGCCAATCACCAATTATGTTCACAACATTAAAATACCAATTTTTCTGATTTCCAACAGTGTTAACCGGTTAACGTCCTGGGTTAACCGGTTAACGCAGGACAAAACACACTTTCTGGCAAAACGCAACAGTGTTAACCGGTTAACGCCCTGGGTTAACCGGTTAACGCAGGCAAAACAGCACATTTTCACAAAATATAACAGTGTTAACCGGTTAACGCCCTGGGTTAACCAGTTAACGCAGACAAAACAGCAGTTCCTGCGCTAACACAAGGCAGAATGCAGAGTTCTCCGCATTTTCCGCCGTTGGAGGACTTCCGGACCTCCGATTCAACTTCCGTAAAAAGCTACATTATCGGAAAATCACGACACATACAATTATCGATTCAATTTCAGTTTTCATACAACTTATCCATCACAATTTTCTCAGCATTCTAAATCCCAATTAGGGTAATTCAACGGTTTATCACTACCCATTACATGCTATCCCATAATACCCATTAAACGACGATAAACCCCCCTTACCTGAGATAATCCGGCAATCTCTAAGCTTCAAGCTTTTCCGTTCTTCAACCTTTGCTCTCTAGCTCTTCCTCTTTGCCCTTTCTCCACTTTCCACTTTTCAGCCGCTTCTCTGTTTCACGTGAAAACTCTTTACCAACAATTGAAACCCTTTTTCCTTATTCCAACTTATATATATTTTCCAAATAATTATTATTCCAAATAATAATAATAATAATAATAATCCAATAATTCAATTTATTTAATTAAATTATTAAATATATTATTAACTTAATTTAAATAATCCTCTTATTTAATTCGGGGTGTTACAACTCTCCCCTACTAAAAGAGTTTTCGTCCTCGAAAACATACCTCAAGCAAATAACTCCGGATAAGACTTCTTCATCTGACTCTCCAGTTCCCAAGTCACATTGCCACCTGCTGGTCCTCCCCAAGCTACCTTCACCAAGGCAATCTCTTTACCCCGCAACTGCTTCAACTCTCGATCCTCAATCCTCATAGGTGATGTTTCAACGGTCAGTTTATCTCTCACCTGTACATCATCTACTTGGATTACATGCGACGGATCATGAATGTACCTCCTCAACTGAGACACATGAAAAACCTCATGCAAATTCGCAAGTGACGGCGGTAAAGCGATACGATAGGCTACCTCTCCTATCCTCTCCAAAATCTGATAAGGACCAATAAATCGAGGTGTCAACTTCTTTGACTTCAAGGCTCGACCAACCCCAGTTATCGGAGTAACACGAAGAAACACGTGATCTCCCTCTAGGAACTCAAGTGACTTCCTCCTCTTGTCATGATAACTCTTCTGACGACTCTGAGCAATTCTCATCTTCTCCTGAATCATCTTAATCTTTTTTGTAGTTTGTTGAACAATCTCCGGTCCAACCACAGCACTCTCACCGGACTCATACCAACATAACGGTGTCCGACATCTCCTACCATACAAAGCTTCAAACGGTGCCATACCAATACTCGAATGAAAACTATTGTTGTAGGTAAACTCAATCAAAGGTAAATAACAATCCCAAGCACCTCCCTTTTCCAAAACACAAGCCCTCAACAGATCCTCTAGTGACTGAATCGTCCTCTCAGTCTGACCATCAGTCTGCGGGTGATATGCAGAACTCAATCTCAGCTTAGTTCCCAAAGCCTTCTGCAAACCTTCCCAAAACTTCGATGTAAATCTAGGATCTCTGTCCGAAACAATACTCGACGGAATACCATGCAAACTTACAATTTTCTCAATATACAACTCAGCTAATCTCTCTAACGGATAATCCATTCTGATCGGAATGAAATGAGCCGACTTTGTCAATCTGTCAACAATCACCCAAATAGCTTCAAAATTCTTAATTGTTCTCGGTAACCCAGAAACAAAATCCATACTGATACTATCCCACTTCCACTCTGGAATAGCCAACGGTTGCATTAGCCCAGACGGCTTCTGATGCTCAATCTTTGACTTCTGACAAGTCAAATAAGAATAAACAAAACTTGCGATTTCTCTTTTCATTCCTGGCCACCAAAATAACTTCTTCAAATCATGATACATCTTCGTAGCTCCAGGATGAATACTCAGACCACTACGATGTCCTTCCTCAAGAATACTCTTCTTAAGTTCGGCAACATCCGGAATACACACCCGCTTACCAAATTTCAGAATACCATTTTCATCAACTCTGAATTCACCACCTTGACCCCGATTCACCAGAGTCAACTTATCAACCAAAAGCATATCAGATTTCTGACCCTCTCTGATCTCATCCAGAATACCACTTGTTAACTTCAACATTCCCAATTTAACACTATTGTGAGTACTCTCACACACCAAACTCAAGTCTCTAAACTGCTCAATTAAATCCAATTCCTTAACCATTAGCATAGACATATGTAATGATTTCCGACTCAATGCATCAGCCACTATGTTTGCTTTACCCGGATGGTAATTCAAACCAAAGTCATAATCCTTCAGAAACTCTAACCATCTTCTCTGTCTCATATTCAGCTCTTTCTGATCAAACAAATACTTTAAACTTTTATGGTCACTGAAAACTTCAAATCTTGATCCATACAGGTAATGCCTCCATAACTTCAGAACAAATACCACAGTCGCCAACTCTAAATCGTGCGTCGGGTAGTTCCTCTCGTGAACCCTCAGTTGTCTCGAAGCATAAGCTATAACCTGCTTATTCTGCATCAACACACCACCCAAACCCAACAATGAAGCATCACAGTAAACCTCAAATGGTTCCGACGAACTCGGTAATATCAGAATAGGAGCAGTAGTTAACCTCCTCTTTAACTCTTGGAAACCTTCTTCACATTTTGAATCCCAAACAAACGCTTGCCCCTTTCTAGTCAACATCGTCAACGGTAACGCCAACTTAGAAAATCCCTCAATGAACTTCCTATAATAACCAGCCAAACCAAGGAAACTTCGAATCTCAGCAACAAACTTCGGAGCTTCCCACTTAGATACCGCTTCTATCTTAGAAGGATCAACAGCAACGCCACCTCTTGAAATCACATGACCAAGAAAACTCACCTCTCCTAACCAAAATTCACACTTGGACAATTTAGCAAATAACTTCTTTTCTCGGAGAACTTCTAAAACCACTCTCAAATGCTCAGCATGCTCTTCTTCAGATTTCGAATACACCAAAATATCATCAATAAACACCACAACAAACTTGTCTAGGTACGGATGGAAAATCCTATTCATATACTCCATAAATACTCCAGGCGCATTAGTCACACCAAAAGGCATTACAGAATACTCATAATGTCCATACCTTGTTCTGAAAGCAGTCTTCTGAATATCCTCGGTTTTCACACGGATCTGATGATACCCAGATCTCAAATCTATTTTGCTGAACACACTTGCCCCAACCAACTGATCCATCAAATCATCAATCCTCGGTAAAGGATACCGATTCTTGATCGTCACTTTATTCAGTTGCCTGTAGTCCACACACAACCTCATAGTACCTTCTTTCTTCTTAACCAATAGCACTGGTGCACCCCACGGTGACACACTCGGACGAATAAATTTCTTATCCAACAGATCTTCCAACTGACTCTTCAATTCAGTTAACTCAACAGCAGACATACGGTACGGAGCCATCGATATCGGTCTAGTACCAGGTACCAAATCAATCGAGAACTCCACTTCGCGCTCTGGCGGTAATTCATTTACCTCTTCCGGAAACACATCAGGAAAATCACACACCACAGCTAGATCACAAATCTCCAGTTTATCTTTAGCCTCTAAAGTCGCTAACAGCATAAACAACTCTGCCCCATCAGCTACCTCCTCATTCACTTGCCTTGCAGATAGAAACAAATCCTTTCCTTCCTCAACCTCAGGAAATATCACAGTCTTATCAAAACAGTTGATAGAAACTCGGTTAAACACCAACCAGTTCATACCCAGAATAACATCAATCTGCACTAGTGGAAGACACACTAGGTCCATCCCAAAGTCTCTACCAAAAATACTCAAAGGACAATTCAAACAAACCGAAGTAGTAGTCACTGAACCCTTCGCAGGAGTATCAATTACCATACTACCAAACATCTCAGATATCTCTAACTTAAGTTTCACAGCACAATCCAAAGATATAAAGGAATGAGTCGCACCTGTGTCAATAATAGCTATAAGGGGAAAGCCATTAATATAACACGTACCTCGGATAAGTCTATCCTCACTGGAGGTTTGAGTTCCGGTCAATGCGAACACCTTCCCAGTCTGAGATTTCTTCGGCTTCTGACACTGACTTCCAATATGCCCTTCTTCGCCACAATTAAAACAAATCACTTCCTTGTGCTTGCAATCAGCTATTGCATGACCAGTCTTACCACAACGAAAACATCTCTTTACTTCAACAGTGCATACATTACTCTTATGACCAGCCTGACCACATTTGAAACAAACTATACCAACAGGAGCACCTCCCCTACTAGTCCTCTGAGCCGGAGCAGCTCCTTGTTTCCCTTTTCCCACTAGGGCATCATACGGCTTGCCACGATTTTGATGTTGCTTGCCCATGCGGTCACTGACAATCTTGTAATGAGCATTATTGTCTTCTTCAAATATCCTGCAGCTATCAACCAATTCAGTAAAAATGCGTATCTTCTGATACCCAACAGCCTTCTTAATTTCAGAGCGTAGTCCGTTTTCAAACTTGATGCACTTTGAAAATTCAGCACCAGCACCAGTGTAATGAGGATAAAATTTGGACAGCTCCACAAATTTCGCAGCATAATCAGTGACAGACATGTTTCCTTGCTTCAGCTCAAGGAACTCAATTTCCTTCTTACCACGGACATCTTCCGGATAATACTTCCTCATGAATTCCCTGCGGAATACATCCCAAGTAATGACTTCACCTGCCACGGTCAACCTCTCGTGAGTCTCTAGCCACCAGTCATCAGCTTCGACTGCTAGCATGTGAGTACCATACCGAACCTTCTGAGCTGGAGTGCAATCCATAACACGGAAGATTCTCTCAATCTCTTTCAACCATCCCAAGGCTGCATCTGGATCATGCTTCCCTTTAAACACCGGCGGATTCTCTCTCTGAAAAGTCGCCAAGCTACGTGATCCAGCATCACCACCAGCATTTGGCAAGTTCTGCACAGCTTGTGCCATCGCTTGCATTGCGGCAGCCATTGCAGCGTCATTCCTTCCAGCCATTTCAACTTATCACTACAACACAACTTAAAAGTTAGACTAGTAACAATTACACAATTGTTAGACAGTAACGACACGACAACTGGCCGGACAGACCGACCTGCTCTGATACCACTAATGTAACACCCTTCTAAAATACCCCAAATATTTAATTAAATTAACACATATCAATCAGAGTAAATATGCAATCAAGGGTGTCACACAACATTTCACACCATAATAACTGTCATGCTCTTTATTTAATCAAAACAACATTTTTTGCATAATTCGCAGCGGATAGAATCAACCAACCATTCAAAACATATAACATGTTACAGGTAAAAAGGTTCAACAACCAACAATAAACTAATTAAAACATCCCGTCCCGATGTTACATCTATCAGAGCACGACCCACTAAGTAGACGACACTAGACTCCAGGCACTAGCTTCTACTCACTCACTGCTCGTTACCTGAAAAATAGTTGTAAGGGTGAGTTCCTCAATCGATATAATAAGCATTATAAATCATCATGTAATGCTAAGTAAATTTACACGTTAATCACCATAATCATATCATGCATTCAGTAACGGCACATCAACTCAAATATCATACTCAATAA
Source organism: Lathyrus oleraceus (assembly GCF_024323335.1). Taxonomy (NCBI): domain Eukaryota; kingdom Viridiplantae; phylum Streptophyta; class Magnoliopsida; order Fabales; family Fabaceae; genus Lathyrus; species Lathyrus oleraceus. Next base: position 190,514,214 of record NC_066584.1, on the reverse strand, counting down.
CAACGTGAAATGCAACTCAATAACAACACAAAATGCAACTCGAATGAGACTCGACTCTTCATGCATGTGGTACCAATCGGAGTAAAACTCCCAACTTAAAATCATTGCCATTTTATTGGGCATCAAGGCATAAGCCTTCAACTTTCAACTTAAAATTTGCCAATCCAGGCCAACGTGGTGTGAGCAAAGCTCCATCAAGGCGTAAGCCTTCAACTTTCAACTTAAAATTTGCCAATCCAGGCCAACGTGGTGTGAGCAGAGCTCCGACTTAATGCATATGAATGTACATGGCATACACGACTTTAAACTTTCGACAACATAATGATAATAGCAACACAACAATGTTTTCAACAAAATCAACTTATAATCAACTTTGGCTCACCAAGCCTACAACTCAGTATTTTCAACAAAATCAACTTATAATCAACTTTGGCTCACCAAGCCTACAACTCAGTATTTTCAACAACTTTAACACAACTTATCAACATATTTGTATCAACACTTCATAACATAACCCAACAAAATTACTCATCAAAATTAACGAAAATAGGCCAATCACCAATTATGTTCACAACATTAAAATACCAATTTTTCTGATTTCCAACAGCGTTAACCGGTTAACGTCCTGGGTTAACCGGTTAACGCAAGACAAAACACACTTTCTGGCAAAACGCAACAGTGTTAACCGGTTAACGCCCTGGGTTAACCGGTTAACGCAGGCAAAACAGCACATTTTCACAAAATATAACAGTGTTAACCGGTTAACGCCCTGGGTTAACCGGTTAACGCAGACAAAACAGCAGTTCCTGCGCTAACACAAGGCAGAATGCAGAGTTCTCCGCATTTTCCGCCGTTGGAGGACTTCCGGACCTCCGATTCAACTTCCGTAAAAAGCTACATTATCGGAAAATCACGACACATACAATTATCGATTCAATTTCAGTTTTCATACAACTTATCCATCACAATTTTCTCAGCATTCTAAATCCCAATTAGGGTAATTCAACGGTTTATCACTACCCATTACATGCTATCCCATAATACCCATTAAACGACGATAAACCCCCCTTACCTGAGATAATCTGGCAATCTCTAAGCTTCAAGCTTTTCCGTTCTTCAACCTTTGCTCTCTAGCTCTTCCTCTTTGCCCTTTCTCCACGTTCCACTTTTCAGCCGCTTCTCTGTTTCACGTGAAAACTCTTTACCAACAATTGAAACCCTTTTTCCTTATTCCAACTTATATATATTTTCCAAATAATTATTATTCCAAATAATAATAATAATAATAATCCAATAATTCAATTTATTTAATTAAATTATTAAATATATTATTAACTTAATTTAAATAATCCTCTTATTTAATTCGGGGTGTTACAATAACCATGGCCTGAACACCACACATCCGCTGGGGATTATTATTTCTCTCTTTTTCTCTTTTTCTTGAACCCCGAAATTTCTTTCGCGCAAATGATCCTGGATCACTGCATTTGAACCCCGACATCTCGTTTGCCAAAATAATGAACCCCATTCTCCATTTGAACCCCAGTCGCCTGACGATAACTTGCGATCGCCATTGTGAACCCCGTTCTCCAGAAAACACCTCGTGTCTCCTTTTCTCCATTTGAACCCCGCTCTCCAGAAAATGCCTCAACATTTCCCTTTCTCCGTTTGAACCCCGTTCTCCGCTTTCTTGTGATAATTCCGCTGGCAACGTCGGAAATAACACCCAACACCACTCTGAGGGCGACATATCAGAGGGTACACCTTCACAAAAGGAAGGTAACATGTGCATCTCTTCCTCAGAAGACACCTATAACGACCTCCATTGGCCTCAACCAAAGTCTAAGGTGACACATGAACAGAAGATAATCCTGCGGACCTCATCCCAGATATAATCTTCAACTCTAATCTCCATTTGAACCCCGCTCTCCAAAAAATGCCTCAACATTTCCCTTTCTCCATTTGAACCCCGATTGTCGCGCTGATCGCGTAACGTCCTTTGATTTTATTCCCATCTCCGTCCGACGGAAAAGTTTCCTCCAGTATCGCACTACTGGGGAGGTACTGCTGATCTGACATCATGATGCTAAACTCCTCAGAGTAACATCTTCCAACTTCTGGCAAAACCAATTCTCAAGCGGTAACCACGGCTTGAGTCGCGCTGATCGCGTAACATTTCCATCTCTGTCCGACGGAAAAGATTTCCTCCAGTATCGGACTACTGGGGAAGTATTTTTGATAAAAAAACGGTGCCAAACTCCTCAGAGCAACACCTTCACCCTCAGGCAACCACTTCTCAAACGGTAACCACGGTCTGAGACTAACTCATGCTTGCAATATGATGCATGATTGATTTTTCTGCGTAATGCTCCATAATCATGGAAATGCTACGCGATTTATTATGCAATATGCTATGCCAATTTTCATGATGTATGTATAAAAAATTATCCCCCTCAAGGGACTCATCTGGGGAGCTCGAGACACTCTGCTGAGGAACTCGTCAACACTCTGACTTCCACCCTGCTGGGGAACAGCACTGCCGCTGGAAAAAGGCAACCCTTGCTGGGGATAACCTCCTTTGCACCCGATCCGCTTGGGGAATTGCTGGGGAAAGATCCACCAATGCACTCTGTGGGGATACAACAGTCTTTGATTTGCTGGGGATACAACACTCCAGACTCTGTTTGGGGAACCACCGCACACAGATACTTCCGCTGGGGAACAACAACCTTCAGGCCTGGCGACTGGGGAAACATTGATCTAAAACCTACTGGGGATAACCATTCTGACCCTGCTAGGGAAGCCACAGACCTTGGATCTGCTGTGGAATTAGTCCTCACGACTCTGCTTGGAGAGATGAGGAAAATCTGATACCGAACACCCGTCGACTCGTCGACCCCTGGCATTCCACATCCAATTCCACTATCCTCTTTCCAATTTTGAAAACTCCCAGACTCGTCCGAACCTTTCTGCTCCATCATCTTGTATTCCAAACCGCTCCGTACTCGACGGAAAGCGAACTCCTGGGATTTATACAAGCTTTTCAATTTTCAGACTTTGAAGAGTCTTCTTGATTAATTTCCAAGGATCGTCGTACGCCCTCCGTCGTCTTTTCCACTGTTCTTCCATTCATTCGTCCCTGATTGGACTCCATGGGGATTTGTTTGTCAAAAGCTTCCACGTCACAACCTGCAAGTGAGTGAAAATACCTAACAGTACCTGCAAAAGAGATCGTTAGATAAAAGCGTGCCCCAGGCATGTCAAGATTTCAACACTTGGGTCACTCATCCTTCCAAATAAGATTTCAAGCTTTCAATCTTATAAACATGCATTGGAAGGGACCTGTATGTCTTAAAATGCAAAGATTCGTTATCAAAATAATCGGATGTTTTTGCAATCAAAGCGGTAATGAAAAACAAAAACAAAATTATTTGACTGAACATGCATTTTATTGATTGGAAAAGTGTGGCTCAAATTGAGCAATACAAAGGAAGCAATTCCTGAAAAGAGGTAATTGCGCACAAAAGGAAAAATCTATCCTAATGGCAATGTGAAACCCGTGATCTCATCGAGTTCCAACTCGGTTACACCCCATATGTCCTCAGACTCTCCTTGCTTTCTGCCTTTTGAATAAGACGATTCCGACTGATCCCTACCGGGTATTATCCATGATGCTTTAACCAAAGCGCAAACGATCATGCTAGACGCAGTTGTTCGTTTCAATCCCTCTTTTGCCTGGACCGCCCTTTCGGGTTTTCAGTCCACCGGGATACCCTTTCTTGCCCAAGTCGCCTTTTCAGGTTTTCGACTTGCCGGGTGTACAATTTTCCTTTTATCCCTAATTTTTGCCCGAACCTTTCTTTCTGTTTTTTTGGTTCGCCGGGATGCCCTTTTTTGCCTGGACTATTTTATTCTTTTCGTCCAGCGGGTTTCTTTATACGAAGTATTTTTTAACTGCGTCCACATTCACAGGGGATGGAAAATCCTCGCCATCCATGGTCGTCAACAACAAGGCTCCGCCAGAGAAGACCTTCTTGACCACGAATGGACCTTCATAATTGGGTGTCCATTTGCCCCTACGATCGTTTTGAGGAGGAAGGATCCTTTTCAGCACCATATCACCTACGTGATATACCCGAGGTCGTACCTTTCTGTCAAAAGCACGCTTCATCCTCTGCTGGTACAACTGCCCATGACAGATGGCCGCCAGCCTCTTCTCTTCAATCAGGCTTAACTCCTCATACCGGGTCCTTACCCATTCTGCCTCTTGCAATTTCACATCCATCAGGACTCTCAAAGAGGGAATCTGAACCTCAACTGGTAGCACCGCTTCCATTCCATATACCAAAGAGAAAGGAGTTGCCCTAGTAGATGTACGCACCGACGTTCGATACCCATGCAATGCAAACGGCAACATCTCATGCCAGTCCTTATAGGTCACCACCATCTTTTGCACAATCTTCTTTATATTCTTGTTGGCTGCCTCAACCGCCCCATTCATCTTCGGACGATAGGGAGAAGAATTGTGATGTTCAATCTTGAATTCCCGACACAGTTCTGTCATCATCTTGTTATTCAAATTAGAACCATTATCAGTAATGATTCTCTCGGGAACCCCATATCTGCAAATGATGTCTCTCTTAAGAAACCTGGCAACGACCTGCTTCGTCACGTTCGTATAAGAGGCTGCTTCCACCCACTTGGTGAAGTAATCAATAGCCACTAATATGAACCTGTGCCCATTCGAAGCCGTAGGCTCTATCTTTCCAATCATATCAATGCCCCACATAGCAAACGGCCATGGAGACGACATTAAACTCAACAGATTAGGAGGCACGTGCACCTTGTCAGCATAAATCTGGCATTTATGACACTTCCGCACGAAATTAAAACATTGGGCCTCCATGGTCATCCAATAATAACCTGCCCTCAGCAGCTTCTTTACCATCGCATTCCCACTGGCATGGGTACCGAATGATCCTTCATGAACCTCTTTCATCAATTGGCTTGCTTCTCTATCATCAACACATCTGAGCAAGACCCAATCGAAATTCCTCTTATACAGAACCCCATCCTTATTCAGATAGAACACCATGGCCAACCTCCGCAGAGTCTTTCGGTCCTTCTTAGATGCTCCCTCAGGATACTCTTGAGTCTCCAGATAGCGCTTGATATCATAATACCACGGCTTCTCATCATCAAACGCTGTATCAACAGCAAACACATAAGCCGGTCTATCCAGACGACCTACTTCAACACTGGGGAACTGATTCCACCACTGCACCTTAATCAAGGCGGCCAGAGTAGCCAAAGCATCTGCCAAAGGGTTCTCTTCTCTGGGCACATGATGCAACTTCACCCTGGTGAAAAACGTCAACAATCTCCTCGTATAATCCCGATATGGCACTAAGTGAGACTGATGCGTATACCATTTTCTGTTAACTTGATTTACAACCAGAGCTGAATCTCCATATATGACGAGGTTCTTGATCCTCAAATCAATCGCCTCTTCAATCCCCAATATGCAAGCTTCGTATTCAGCCACGTTGTTGGTGCACTCAAATGTTAGCCGGGCAGCAAAAGGAATGTGGGATCCTTTCGGCGTAACCAAAACAGCACCAACACCGCTTCCATTCACGTTAACGGCCCCATCAAACATCAGAATCCATTCGGATTCAGGGTCAGGCCCCTCCCCCGGGATTAGTTCCTCACAATCTTTCGATTTGAGAAACATGATGTCCTCATCAGGGAATTCAAACTTCATCGGTTGATAATCATCAATGGGTTGCTGGGCGAGGTAATCAGACAATACACTCCCCTTGATCGCCTTTTGAGAGGTATACTGTATATCATATTCTGTCAAAATCATTTGCCACCTCGCAACCCGTCCGGTCAATGCTGGCTTTTCAAAAATGTACTTGATTGGATCCATCTTGGAAATCAATAAAGTGGTATGGACCAGCATGTACTGCCTCAGTCGGCGAGCAGCCCAGACCAAAGCACAGCAAGTTTTCTCGAGCAGTGAATATCTTGTTTCACAGTCGGTAAACTTTTTGCTAAGGTAGTATATGGCATGCTCTTTTCGACCAGACTCGTCATGCTGCCCCAATACACACCCCATAGACCCCTCGAGGACCGTCAGGTACAAAATTAACGGTCTTCCCTCCACAGGAGGCATCAGAATCGGAGGCTCCTGCAAATATTCTTTTATCTTTTCAAATGCCGCTTGGCAATCATTATTCCACTTGACCGTTTGATCTTTTTTCAACAACTTGAATATAGGTTCACACGTGGCTGTTAGATGAGATATGAACCGTGAAATGTAGTTCAATCTACCTAAGAAACCACGAACCTCCTTCTATGTTCTCGGTTCAGGCATGTCTCTTATTGCTTTTACTTTAGCAGGATCAACCTCGATTCCTTTCTCGCTTACAATGAACCCCAGCAATTTACCGGACCGCACTCCGAACGTGCACTTGTTCGGATTCAACCTCAGTCTGAACTGTCTCAGCCGGTCGAACAACTTGGCCAGATCTACCAAATGCCCCTCTTCTGTCTGGGACTTTGCTATCATGTCATCAACATAGCATTCAATTTCATGATGAATCATATCATGAAACAAAGTCACCATGGCCCTCTGATAAGTAGCACCGGCGTTCTTGAGACCGAATGGCATCACCTTGTAACAAAAAGTGCCCCACGGTGTGATGAACGTTGTTTTCTCCATATCATCTGGCGACATTTTGATTTGATTATAGCCAGAAAAACCATCCATGAAGGAAAACACCGAGAATTGAGCTGTATTGTCTACCAACACATCAATGTGAGGTAGTGGGAAATCATCTTTCGGACTAGCTCTGTTCAGATCTCGGTAGTCCACACACATTCTCACTTTACCATCTTTCTTCGGGACTGGCACGATGTTCGCGACCCAAGGCGGATAGTTAGTGACAACAAGGAAACCAGCATCCCACTGCTTCTGCACTTCCTCTTTAATCTTCATCGCCATATCAGGTCGAGTTCTGCGCAACTTCTGCTTCACTGGAGGACAATCTGCTCTCAACGGTAGCTTGTGCACAACGATATCGGTATCCAACCCTGGCATATCTTGATAAGACCAGGCAAAGATGTCGACATACTCTTTCAACAATGCCACCATTCTGCTCTTGACACTTTCCTCCAAAGCAGCCCCGATTTTCACTTCTTTTTTGACCTCGTCGGTACCCAGATTCACCGTTTCAATATGCTCTTCATGCGGCTGAATCACCTTCTCCTCTTGTTTCAACAACCTGGCTAACTCCCCTGGCAGTTCACAATCTTCTTCGTCTTCTTCTTCAGCATGATAGATTGGATTGTCGAAGTCATACGAGGGTGTAACAGGATTGTTATCAATGAGATCCGGAGATTGATCGCATCTGCATGAATGTGGATTCATGCATTGCTTAGAACCGGAACGAGACAAATTGAAAAAGAGAAATGAAAACATTGCCATTTTTATTTTGTTTTTATTTTTAAACTGCAAAAATAAATGAAAAACAGGGAACACCGCTTTTAACTGAAAAACATCCTTTTATTAATGATGCAAATTTGCAAATTTAAACATGAGGTGGCCCTTACAATGAACCATTACGTGTCGGGCAACACGTATGGCTTTCATGCACATAAAATCAAAAACAGAAAAATATTACTCTTCCAGCAGAGTGACCCGGATGATCTTTTCAGCCTTCCAGTTCTGGATTCCCATCCCTGGTGCGCACGGCTTTATCCATTGATCTATTTCGCAGTCGCTATCAGCTTCCTCACTCATCATGCAGATGTGATCCGGATCCAGCATTCCGACACTAGTGAATGTTACCGACGTACGGCGTTCTCTGCCTTGTCCAGATGAGCCTCGGCCCGGATGGTATCCCACTCCGAAGCGGTCCTTCTTTGCAGAGATGTCCATCATCCTGCCCCAGCCAGGAGCCTCTCTATTCTTCACCACCTCGGCGGCCTGTTTGTACGAAGCAATGGACGGTTTCTCCTCTTCTTTTGCAAACAAAGCATTCTCCACCTTAACGGTTTCGAACGCTTGACTAGGCGTCTCCCATATCTCACCGTCCATCTCAACGTACTTGAATGAGGACAGGTGGCTGACAAAGATATCCTCCTCTCCGCAGACGGTGACAACCTGTCCTTCCCAGATATATTTCAACTTCTGGTGCAAAGTCGAGGTCACTGCCCCAGCAACATGGATCCATGGGCGACCCAACATGCAACTGTATGCCGGCTGAATATCCATGACATAGAAAGTCGACTTGAACACCTCTGGGCCTATCTTCACAGGAAGCTCAACTTCTCCGAATACAGCCCGCTTCGACCCGTCAAACGCCCTCACTATTAGATCGGTGGGAGTCAGGATCAACCCGTCACAATTCAGCTTAGCCAGAGCTTTCTTCGGCAACACATTTAATGAGGAGCCGGTATCAACCAGCACATGCGAAAGCACAGCTCCTTTGCATTCCATTGCAATGTGTAGAGCCCGGTTATGATTTCTCCCATCCACAGTCAGATCCATGTCTGTAAAACCCAACCCATGGCTGGCATGAACGTTAGACACGACCGTCTCCAACTGGTTAATTGTTATCTCTTGAGGAACATAGGCTTTCTTCAGGATCTTCATCAAAGCCTCCCTGTGCCCCTCAGAGCTTAACAGCAAAGATAGAATCGATATTTTAGAGGGAGTCTGCTGCAGATGATCAACCAACTTGTACTCAGACTTCTTGATGATCCTTAAGAATTCCTCTGCATCATCATCAAGTTTCTCTTCCGATCCCACGGGCGCCGGTGTCACCACTGGAGTACCATTGCTCACCACTGCTTTCCCTTTTGCCCTGGCTAAAGCCTCGGCCTTTTCTTTTTTCTCTTTTTCTCCTACTCCTCCCCTCAAGGCATCAGGAGCAAACAGTCTGCCACTGCGAGTGAAACCGCTGGGACCCGCATTATCCACCTTTGAAACGGTGGTTTCATCCACAGTCTGCTCTTCCACTTTCTCCCCATTGCAATATACCTCCCCACCATAATGCCATGGCACGACATCATCTTTGTCATACGGAATTGGTCCAGGTACCGTGATGGTAACTGGAGCCGCCTCAGCTAGAGTAGACAAATCCACCGGATCAAAATAAATTGTTATGGTGGAGACTTCATCTTTCCCCAAATCAACCTTCTCGATCAGAATACTCCCATTGTCCATCAAACCCTGGACAGTCCTCCTCAATAATTCACACCCATTCTGAACAACAGTGCACTCAGCACAATCAATACCACAGCCCGGGTGAACCCCATTCAACATCAACTGCCGCTTAACCTCAGCCAACGGAGTCTTCAACTGATCAATAGTAGACAACCCAACCCTACTCTCCTCAGAAATAGCATTCACCCCCCTTTGACCATGCGCGGGTATGGGATTAGCATTGACATTGGGAGATGGTGTGAAGTTGATAGCTTTCGAATCCACCAGGTCTTGAACCACGTGCTTAAAAGCTTTGCAGTTCTCTACGTTATGTCCGGGAGCACCCGAATGGAATTCGCACTTTGCACTCTCATCATAACTGGATGGCCTTTGATCAGGTCTCAAAGGTGCCAAAGTCCTAAGTTGTACCAGCCCCAAATCCATCAACTTCTTTAACAAAAAGGAATAGGTTACAGGAGGCCTGTCAAACTGCCGGTCGTTCATTCTTCCCCGCACCTGATAACCAGCCCTCTGAGGCCTCTGCTGAAAGGGTTGTCTCTGCTGTTGAGGTTGTTGTTGTTGCTGCTGTGCAGGTTGATTGTCAGTAGGAATAATTACCGCAGCAGTGTGCTTAAAGTAACGATCCCTACTGGGTCCTCTTTGAGCATAGACCGCACTAGTATCACCCTCTTTCTTTCTCTGGCCATTACTGAAGGGCTTCTTCGACCCTGAAGAAGAAGCATTACCCTGAATCTTTCCGAGCTTCAGCCAGCTCTCAATCCTTTTGCCAGCCACCACTATATCTGAAAAGTTCGTCACCGGACAACCAACCATCCTCTCGGCGAACGCCCCCTGCAGGGTTCCCATGAAGAGATCAGACATCTCTCTGTCAACTAGTAGAGGTTGCACTCTGGCAGCCAACTCCCTCCACCTTTGAGCGTATTCTTTAAACCCCTCGTTATTCTTTTGAGACATACCCTGTAGCTGGGTACGACTCGGGGCCATATCAGCATTGAACTGATACTGTTTAAAGAATGCGTCCCCAAGATCTTGCCAATTCTTAATATCTGAGGACTTGAGCTTGGTGTACCACTCCAGGGAGCCTCCGGACAGGCTGTCCTGGAAGAAATACATCCACAGCTTTTGGTCCATGGTGTATGCAGAGATCTTTCGGACAAACGCCTGCAGATGAGTCTCGGGGCAGGAACTCCCATTGTACCTATCAAATGTGGGCGCTTTAAATTTCTGCGGGATCACAATCCCCTCCACTAGCCCCATATTTGACATGTTGACCACCCCAGGAGTGGCATAGCTCTCCAAAGCTCGGATCTTTTCAGCCAGCAACTGAATCTCTTTGTTCTGTGGTGGGGCACCGTACTGTCCAAACGGTTCGTTGTGCATCGAGAACTGATCAGCCTCTCTGTCTTCCTCTCTATCGTCATCAACCCCGAAGAAAGGCGGGAACAGATTGTCCTTCAGATTCTGACCAGGTTGACCCCCAGCAACACCAAAACCTCCAGCATTATTATTCACTATACCCACTGTTGTTCTTTTACCACCGTCTCGAGAACCACCCAGCCCCTGGTTGGAGACACCATCCAGGTTGACACCGCTGTTTGCCGCTGAAGCCCGCTCGAGCTTCTCAACTTTATCAGCCAGAGCCTTTTGACCAACTGCAAAACCTTGCATGACGTTGATCAGCTCGGTCATCTTGTCTTTCAACTCGAGGATATCTGAATTTGGGAGATCCATCAATCTGGGAGTATTGCGTCGCGTGAAGTATCTGTGAGGGCGTGTTGAGTGCAAAGGTACAACTCTGCGAGCACGAGCAATGATTCCTAAAACAATCAAGCGCGTTAGAACTGATACCTGCAAAATAAAAACACGTCATTATGATCATGCATGAATGCAGTGTTTATCCACATGAGGAACACTTTGTCTCTCGATCCTGGTTTCATCGAGATAGATAAAAATCCGGCAGCAATATTCTGATATTCGTCATTCGATTTCATCATACAGATCAGAGATATATGATTTAGCAAAATACCCCCAACCATGTGTGTGTGCTGTGTGAGTGCATACGGGAAAGCAAATAAAGCTTGAAGATCAATCACAGAATGAAAATAACCATCACATAGCAAAATGCACAATAAGTGCCATAGTCATACATCACAACTGATACAAATCAGATACAATTCTCCAGAATCAGGAAAGAAAATACAAGCAAATGAATTCCGTCAACAAGCCTGACGGTAATCCACACAAATGATAAAGCTAGCCTGATGAGGGTCCCACAAAAGGCCTTATATCATCAACCATCTTCACGAACTCTGCGGCGAACCTGAGCTCGGTGTTCTCCTGCTGTAATCTCCCCACCTCTTTCTGATGAATCTTCATCTGCCTGAAGTAATGATCTCTCTCAGCCATGTAATGATCTCTCTCAGTGATGATCTTCACATTCTCTGTTTCCTTGATCTTCAGCTTTGACTCCCATTCAGCAATGAGGACTCTGACTCTGTCATCCCTCTGATCCCTCACGATAATTTGCCTCCTCTTCTGATCTTCGATGACCTTTGAGGCTCTAGCCAATCTCTCTTTGGTGATGTCGTGCTCCTTTGTTGAAGATGCCAAAGCCTGACTGACCTTCCCATAGTAGGCAGTATCCATCTCAAAGTGCTTTGCTTCCAAGGCATGTCGCTTGTCTTGATCTTCCATCTTCACTCTGATCTCCTGATTAGCATCTAAATCCGAGCGAAACTCATCTCCAATTCCGCTTTCTCCGCTAGCAACTGATCTCTCTCCCGCTTCATCTCCAGGAACTCTTCCATACCAACAGAAGAAGGAGATTCCTCAATCAACGGATACCAAGGATCAACCATAGGAAACGGTAGACAAGTAAGCTCCATTCTCTTACTAAGCCAGTCATCGAACGGAGGAAAAGACCGGTTATTGGCTCTACCCCAAGAAAACTTGCCTTTCCTTTGAATGCTGCGCCACGCATCAGATACTTGCTTCAACCTAGCCTGATTGCCCTCAACCGGGAAGTACACAGTTTCCTGAACCTCACTCTTGAACGGAGGAAGCTCCATAGCGAATCCCATTTGTCTCTTAAGAAGTGTCGGGTTATAATTAATGCAACCCTGAACTCCTATAAGCGGCACATTGGGAAAACCCCCACAACTGCAAATGAAGTCTTGTCCAACCCCACTACTGTGAGTCCAAGCTATGTCTCTGGCCCTCAAACCCATCAGCTTGGTCGCCCAATTGAAATTTTGGCCAAGAAGAACAAAAGCACCCCTGGTAGGCAAATATCCCATAAACCACTTGTATAGCAACTGAGTGCAACATCGAATCAATCCCCCACGCCGCTTCTCGTTCCTGTTATGGACCGAGTAATAGACATCTCCGATCAAAGTAGGGATAGGATTCCTCTGAACAAACAAGCGGATGGCATTAATATCCACGAAGCTTTTCTGATTAGGAAACAGAATGATCCCATAAATGCCCACAGCAATCAAAGCACAGACTGTGTTCCAATTACCCAACTCAGCATTCTCCTTGGCCTTAGCTTCTAGGAAACTCAGATGAAAACCAGGCAACTTCCCCTTCTCTTTCAGACTCCCCTTAACCATCTCCGGACTCAAATAAAGAGCACGGGAAATCCCTCCAATATCAGGCTCTTCCTTAGTAGCATAGAAAGGAACCTGATTTCTGATCTGAATGCCCAAGATATCAGCATAGTCCTCCATCAAAGGCCCCAATAAGTAATCTGGGAAGACGAAGCACCTCAAACCGGGATCATAGAACTGGAGGAGAGTATGAATGGCGCTGCTATCTCTGTCAGTGTGTCTGAAAACCGTCTTCAGAATACCCCCATATGGCTCACGAAACATCCCCACATGGTCGGGTGTAATCAAAGCTATCATATCCTTCAGCGCACTGATCTCTGGGTCAAAGAAGCTATAGGAGACATCATCCTTCAAACCGGGCCTCCTCATGTCTAAGAAGTCTCTCAACCAGGATCTCGATCAAAAATGTCCCTGCATATGGATAAACATGTGTTAGATGCAAATAAATGCAGAACGTGATGATGCTGATGAATGAATGCAATGCATTGTGCCATCCTCCAAGTCGTCTGATCATTTGTTGCACTGAAACCCTGATTTCTGAACCGATCACAACCATCTGAAGGAATATGTAACCATAAATCCGACTTGGGAGTTCCGAAATAAACGGAAGACAGATACATCATCATCATCATCATCAGACAATCTCTGAGCAGATCATCATAACCATCTGAATCGGCCCGGGGAATCCTGAAATAAACGGATCCCCACTGATAAATAACTCGGACAACACTCCGGCGTCTCAGAAATAAATGGCCATAAATCCGACTTATAAATAGGACTCTGATCAACGGAACCAACAGTCACCATTAAAGTCACCATCTGAACATGCATCTGTAAGAATCACCCTCCCCTCACAGGTAAATTCTAATCAGGTCATCCTAAGGCGGATAATAGTCTCGACAATCGGGCAAAGATACTCAATGGGTTTGCCCTTTCGGGTGTGCCATTGTAGCTCTCCTGAGATCGTCTAAACCAAAGATCCGGGAAAGATCGGTCACCGAAGTCAATAGTTCAAAAGAGGTAACCCAACCAAAGTGGAAAACCCCACTGAGGAAGAGCACTCTCAGATGAACCTCGTCCGGCTTGTGGTATGTCTCGTCGCAACAACATGCCCAACCGGCATGTGAGGAACATGAGACCACACTAATCCTAGGTGTATACTCGGGCCTGGGTTTTAGCCCCACTCAGAACACCCACCCCAAAACAGAGGAACCACCTGCACAGAGGATGGCAACATGATAGTATGATGCATGCAAATATTTATGCAAATATATACACAGTCAGAACAATAAATGCAATAAATAAAGCGGCACAAGCAACCTAAACTATCCTAGAACGCTAGGAGAGACTCGCTTAGGGAAGATGGACCAGCACAGGTCAACATCTAGGTAGGTCCCCAGCAGAGTCGCCAGTTGTCGCATCCGCGAAAAACAACCGGCGGGCTGAAAAAAAAATAACACAGAGCTGCCACCGTGCGTTATTTATCCCAAAAGAGGGAAAGGAAACGCTCGAAGTAAACCTAGGAAAAAGCATGGTCTCGCGACCAAAGAGAAAGGGTACGGGAGTCGGTTACGCAAGGGGAAGGTATTAGCACCCCTCACGTCCATCGTACTCGACGGGATCCACGCTCTAAAAGAAAGAAAAGGTTGCTAAACAAACATCACACACACACACACCGAAGACAACACAGATGGGGGAAAGGAGGAGAGGGCTCGCTAGGATATCGCATCCTATGCCTACGTATCTCGTCTGGAACGAGAATCAGAGCTGCCGTAGTTTGGCTCACGCACGCCAAACTAGACACACACAAACACGAGCAAACATGGAACCCGAACGCCAATCGCTGGACTTACATCGACTTCCGAACCAACCAAACACACTCAGGATACGGACAGCCAATCGTTGGGCTTACATCCATATCCTGACACACAAGAAGGTTAATAAGCAAACACACACAAAAAGAAAAAAAATGCCCGGAGAGACCTCGCACGGTCTCCTGCCTACGTACCTCATCTGGTATGAGGATCAGGGCGACGTAGTTCCCCTGAACGGGAAAGAAATTCTAACCAGATACAAAGGGAGACACACTACTAGGGAGCTGGACTCGAGCCTAGATGTTATCATGCATCATTGCCCTATGTTATGGTTTCTATCTACTTGCACAACAGCAAGCTAATCCTAACCAGGAAAAAGCGAAGCATGCAAGCATACACAAAACAAAACAATCATTCACAGTTAGCACACACTATATCCAGTCAAGTGAGGCTCAAACAAGGGTGAGGCTGCAAGAGCAAGCCAGCTGTACAGGGTAGTGTTCGCTCTTAACCCTGACATTGAGAGTCAGGGTGAAGCAGATGAAAGGTGAGTGAAGATGAGACTTCACAGCTCTTATCCTTGGCCAGGGAGAGCTTCAGACAAAGGAGTGTGGGTTCAGAAAGTGGGAACCCTTCTACACTCACGACTCTGACTCAACTAATCTTGGGTTAATGTCCCAATGCATCAACACAGTGGTGTGAGCAGAGGGACGACTCAACAGAATAGCGGGAGATAGATTGCATATCTCTTCTATCTGCAAATTGCCTCATAGAGGTCTTTACCTGCTTGGGGACAAAGTTAAACAATCACAAACATCGCCTCTTAAGGAGGACTTCAGACAGTTGCCTGGCTAAATAACAAGCCAGGTCTTCCAGACTACATGAAGTTAGAGTGTTCTACCTCTATTGGTTAAACAACCAAGCAACAGCAAGCAAGTTCTGAAGGAACTATTAGCAACTAATGTACCTGAAATCAATCAAATACAATCAGTATACCAATCACAAAAGCAAAACAGACAGTATAAAAGCCAACAGTCAATGTTCAATCAAACAATGCAATGTGCAATGCACAATCAACTCAAGTGAGCCAAGCATCCTACAAAATAAAACAAGTTAGTTCACAACAATTAACCAAATCAAACTCAATTAACTTGAAGCAATCTCCTTAAGGAATTTGCATCTCAACCTGAAAAGCCAAACTCAAATATGAGAAACAAGACCACTAGGACAAGCCTAGGGTCAAAAGGAGATGAAAAATCCAAAACAGCAAGTGAAAATTATCCAAAACCACAATCAAACAATTTAGAAACAAATCCAATTGGTCCCATGCTCATATCATTCATTATCATCATTTCATAAAAGAAAAGGCACAAAACATGCAATTTGCAACCTCAAAGGACCAAACAGAATGATCTCAATTAAATCAACATCAAAACATTTCAATAAATTTCACAAAAATTCAGGCCTAAACAGAACACATTCAATGAGCATCATATCAAATTTCATGCCATTTGGACAAGAGGAAGTAGGTCAATGAAAATCAGAAAGTCCAGACAAGTTCAAGCAAGCCAACACAAGGCATCAAAACAAGCATCAACTTCCATCAATCATAAAACAGTGACAAAACATGATAAATGAATGGGATCAAAGCCAAAATGACCTATAATGTGTCTAGAATGCTCATACCAAATTTCACATCCATCCAATTAATGACCAGAATTTCACAAAGCAAATACAAACATGTGTCACAAAAAATCAACAAATGACCAAACAGGGGAGAAAATTCCAATCAAATAGGAAATGCCATCAATAAATCCAGAAAAATTCACATGTGTGCTCAACACCCATATGTTCAATCATGCAAAAATTCAACTCAATCCAATGTCCCTAAGCACATCAAATAAAATCATGAAATTGCACTAAGCATGGTGTGACACAAATTGTCACACCTCTAATGAAAAAATCATATCTCATCAACCAGGGATCCAAAAATTGCAAACCACATATCAAAATCACCAGCAAAGAGTCTAGAACATGCACAAAAAATTTCAAGCCTTTCTACGGAAGCATCAAGATTTCACAAGCAAAATGGCATGGTATACACAAATTGGACACATTCAATCAAACCCTAGGCAATTTATTTTTCCATACGTGCACAAAAATATTAAAAATCATCATAAAAAACTACACATCACAAGGAGAATGGTGAAAAAAGTCTCACCAAATTTGGACAAGAAATGAAGAACTTATGGATTTTTGAAGTTATGTGATGAAAATGAAATGAAATTGGAAAAAGAAAAATGAAATAATACAAATTAAATGATTTAGTGGCAATTTTGTAATATGAGCAACGAAGTCCAAAACGCAGCCGTTTTCATTAATGCAGTGTCGCTACGCTATTGGTTACTGGTGGCGGTAAACACATTTTCAAAACAAAGCCAAGGCAACGAAGATCAGACAGCTTCTGGATCGTGTTCTTCATCAAGAACAACAACAAATTTCCATAAAATTGTCAAGAACATATTTCACTAAAACGAACAAATCATACATCATTGGATTCGCCTTTCAACCAGGATCCTGAATCTAACAAGCATTTGACCTAACTCTAATCATATCAACGGGATCGATCGAATTAAGTTTCATATCCAAATGTTCAAATCACGATAACTAGAGCAATTCTCAATGGAAATCAATTTCACAAGTTGCAGTATGCTCAGCAATGAATGAACTATCAAAGACACATCATGATTTTGAGAATCATTGAGATCGAGTTCTAACCTTGTGGTGATGGCAGCTGTTGAAATCGCGAGCTTCAAGGTCCAAAAAGCCAAAACAGATGATGCTTGATGCTGGGGAAGTTGATTGAAGGAGGTCTTGCAGCTCAATTGTGCACAATGAGGAAGATCTCTCAAGCTGCCATGGATGAGCAAGGTGAGAACAGTCACGATTCTGCAAGCTTGGTCTTGATCTTGTTGCAAACAGTTCTCCTATAAGTCCTGCAGAATAAGGATCAAGCAAGAAACAGCAAGAAGATTGATGAATTTGCAATGAAAAATGATAAAAAAGTGTGAAAAGCTTTGGAGAAAATTGAGAGAATTGAGATGAAAAGTTTGTTAGATCTGAAATTGTGAAATGTGATTATGCTTTTCTGTTATGATTATCATTTTATACCAACTCCTAATCCAAGAGTTAATCACAATTAGCAAAATTGGAGTGAATTAGCACAAATGCAAT
Organism: Lathyrus oleraceus; assembly: GCF_024323335.1. Classification (NCBI taxonomy): domain Eukaryota; kingdom Viridiplantae; phylum Streptophyta; class Magnoliopsida; order Fabales; family Fabaceae; genus Lathyrus; species Lathyrus oleraceus. Next base: position 190,496,323 of record NC_066584.1, on the reverse strand, counting down.
TTATGTGTAATGGCCAAAATATCCTTTTCATTATCAGTCAATGTAACAGTACCAAACCAGTTCAAACAAGTCACATTGGATGTTTGGAATGTGTTGGAATTGGTTTTGTATGGAAATCACATGTATTTTTCAAATTGACCTTTTTTCCCACCAATTTTCAAAATGAATCACTTGAAAAATGACTTTTTGCTATGATGATTTTCAATGAAATGTGATGATGCATCATGAAAGTACATGTAAAATGTGGTTTGCTCAAAGAAAGATCACCCAATTTGGCCATTCCATTCAAAAGTTATAGCACCTTGAATTTCAACATTTTTGGAAAATGATTTGATCATAACTTGCCAACCACACATGAGAAATTCATGTTCTTGGACTTTTTGGAAAGGTGAGAGCAAGATCTACAACTTTCATGTTGGACAAAATTTCATTTGAAGCATTTTTGGACCTGTAATTTTGAGGAGAAAAACTTTCCATTTTTGGCTATGCACTGATCAAGCTGAGCTTCAAACTCCTGATGAAATGGCCCAATGATGAAACCCTAGCTTCCATAAGCTCAAGATAATCACCTGATGATCCCCATACCCATTGAAATCCTCATCTTCTTGCTAAGCCCTGATTGGCCCAATGCAACTGATTCAACTGATTAGGGTTGACCAGTGGTCAAAACCCTAATCCCAAGGTATCTGATCAAGCTCTTGGATCTCTGGGATGATGACAAAACCATGATGATGATGATGTATCATTTCAACCCAGATGAAGATCAACCTCTTTGAAGAACCATGAAACCCTAATTTGAATCACACATCCTCAGATGATTAATGATCAGTCCATGAAACCTTAGCTTACATCTTAACCTCTTTATCTTCTGACCAAGATTTTGGAGAATGGCTTGCTCAATGTAGCCATATGATGTGCAAATATGCAATGCCTAATGACCTAAGAATGAAATGCAAAAATGCAAAGCTAGTCCCAAGAGAGGAGGGCAAATTTTGAGGTGTTACAATATGGTGAAAATTGTAGGAGATAGGGTCTAGGGAGACCCAGTTTTGATCAAATGAATTCATCTGGCCAACCACCATCAACCAACTTGATAACTTGCAATTCTATTTACTTTTTAGGCTTATGATAGATCACATATGCATAATATGATTAATTTTTAAGTTCCCCTTGAGAAATTTGATCAATTGATGAGGAAGCTTGTTGAAGAAGTTACGCAAGATACGCAGACAAACTAGGGTTTCCAAGGCAAACCAACTCCAAAATCTTGAAGTAATCTTGATCAAAATAACATGCAAAGATCATTGGGACTCATATATGATGCTTAGAGACATTGTGGATCATTCCTTGGTTGTGCTCTTAGCTATGAGGGTCTTAAACCTTAAATATGAACTTGATATATCAATTGTGATCATGCCCTACCTACAAAAGAGTTAGGCAAATACAAAGACATATTTTTGGTATTTTGGTTAGTGAAATGACAATATACAAGTATGATACAATCACATGGTTCTTGGTGATCTATCCCCAAACAAACCCAATGAAAAAGGGGTAAGGAGAAAGCCAATGTGTGATCCCAATGCTAATGCATATTATGAGATTGCATGAGGGATCTTAGGGTCGAAATTGGGGTCTTACAGCTGCCCATATTTAAGAACATTATAACTGAGGAGGTGAAGGTTAAAATCTTTATATCGACTCAGTAGAATGGGATTAAATAATAACATATAGAAACAAATTTTGGTCCCTAAGAGACCTCATGATGCATACGATATGAATGTAAAAGCAAATTCTCTGTGGGAAAATGTTGCCACAAAGGAAAAGAAATCAGAGCGACCGAAAGTCCGCAGGAGCACAATGCATTCTGTAAGGAAAGCTCACTAGGGAGACAAAGACTCTGAGGGGAATAAAAAAAGAGTTATGCATAGGCCAGGCTATGACTTAAAACTGCTGGGTGACTAGAGGAATTCCATAAAATGGAAAGACTCAGCCGGGAAAAAAAAACATCTGCAGGGGAAACGAGTAGATCAGGATAAAACTGAAGTACTTGAATCATGCAGGAACATCAATTTCACTAAGGAAATGCACACTCAACTCAAATGGGGAAGAAATAGACTTCAACACAGGAGGAGCAAAAATTTATTATCCACTATCAGTTACTAGGTATGGAGATAATAAAGATCTGACAGAGAGGACACCCGTCATCGGTTAAGATGAACATATCAAGGGTGACTCGCTGGGAACCGCCAGGAGGGAGTATTCATTACCGGTTACTGGGTAATATTAGCCTTGCTAGGGAAATTTGCAGAAATAGGATTTACAACTACTAGTTACTAGGTAGAAGATCAAAGATGAGAATATCCATCATCGGTTAAAGTGAACATATCAAGGATAAACTTGTCTGGGGATGTCAAGAAGGATATCCGTCATCGGTTAGGATGAACATATCAAGGATAAACCAACTGAACAAAAAGTAGGAATTACATCTACAAATGCTGGATAGAATACCATCAAAGAGAATATCCGTCACCGGTTAGGATGAACATATCAAGGATAGACTCTGGGAGGAGAGAAATAGTAATTACATCTATCAGTTACTGGATAGAATACCATCAAATAGAAAATCCTTCATCGGTTAGGATGAACATATCAAGGATAAACTCTTCAAGGGGAAAGAAAAGCAGGATTTATAAGTACCGGTCACTGGGCAGAAGACCGCAAAGAGAAGGAAACCCGTCATCGGTTAAGATGAACATATCAAGGATTAACTTCCTGGGGAACGAAATAGGGATTACAACTACCTTTTAATGGGTAGAACACCACAGATGAGACTATCCATCATCGGTTAGGATGAACATATCAAGTATAAACTCAAACAGGGGAAGAAAATATTCGTCATCAGTTAGGATGAACATATCAAGGATATAATTCCTGGGGAAACATAAAATGAATCCGTTGGGGACTCCACTGGGGAGAAAACAGGGGAACTTTTGTCGGGTATTGGGCAAGAAGTAACAAACTACAAACTAAGAAGAATATTACCAGTTACTGGATAATAAACTCTTAGAGGACCCAAAACATCTGTCTAGGTAAGATATAGAAAGAAACGGTCAATCAAGACTCCATCCAATGAGGATACAACTCAAGGGGTATGGTTCCATCCAGATAATCAATTGGGGAGGAAATTAAATAATAATCATCCACGAGGAAATAACTGAGTGGGGAAAGGAGAAAGGTTAAAGTCTTTCTGCTTAAGGGGTTGACAGTCTATATTTGAAAAGAGGACAAACTCACCAAACCCGTATGGGGGTAAAGTACCACCATAACAGAGAATAAGAATCGCAAGAATGAGTCAACAAGTGCTATGATGAAATCATGAAATTATATGAATGTATATGTATATGTATATGTATATGTATATATGATGATTATACTGACAAAACGATCGCAAAGGATACAAGGGTGTCGCAGATTTGAATCATCAATACAATTCTCGATCAATCCATAAAAGAGGGAAACAACTGCTGGAGAAAAGAGAGATCAACATCCCAACGGGTCAAACCTAGTCGGGGAAAGAGGCGATCTGCTGAGGAAAACCGTTATCGAGTCTGTGGGGAATTTTAGGTCAACACCATATCAAATGGGGGACAACATTGCAGAGGATAAACACAAATAGCTGCTCAGAAACCAGGAGGAAACTCTGATTGGGAGCAAGTCTAAAGTTCTGTCAAAATTACGCAAATTTCCGTAACGAACTGTTCCCACTCAGCTGGGGAACAAATATTCCGTAGGGGATTAATCAACCAACTCGGATGACTACTTTACTAGGAGAATAACGAACAATCAATCGTCTGGAGAAATCAGCAAACACCGAGTGCTGAACAATGTTGTTGGGGATGAAAGAGAAATTGCGCCTACTGCTTAGGAAGAACCAATACTGCTCCACACTTAGGGCTTACTGCTTTCGAACCACTGTTGATATTCCTTTTAAATGAGATCAATTGCTTAAAATTCATGCTTTTATATGTTTAAGAAAATATGTTTTGATTAAAACTTTAATTTTAAAAAATGATCATAATAAAATTTAAAACTATTTGGCTGAAATAAATAAGAGTAGAAACAATTGGATAAACGTTCAACTTTATTTAATAGAATGGTAGTCTGTAAATGACAAGACTCCATAGATCTTTACAAGGTTGAAAATGATAATTTACATGGAAAAGGGTTACATTAAATACAAATGACCAATAATCCTTCCACCAACTCTTGATGCCCACTGTGCTTTTGGCCGCTACTAGGGATGATGGATCACCGTCGACCGTTGTTCTCAACAATTTTTTTCAAATATAAAGATTAGCAGGATGCAGTTACTTGTCGTAATCCCTAATTTTGCATAAAATGACCCAAGATGGGGTACTCAATTTATGGGGATAATTCTCTTTTGTTTTATGTCTCTAACTTTTGCCTGGATCGCCCTTTCAGGTTTTCAATCCACCGAGACGCTCATTTTTGCCTTAGCCGCCCTTTCGGGTTTTCAACTTAGCGAGTTGTTCTTTTCTTTTTAGGCGAAGTATTTCTTGACTGCATCTGTGTTCACAGGACGAGTGAACTCTTCACCATCCATATTTGTAAGAATCAAAGCACCACCCGAGAAGGCCCTCTTAACAACATATGAGCCTTCATGATTAGGAGTCCATTTGCCCCTAGAATCTTGCTTAAAATATAGGATCTTCTTGAGCACAAGGTCACCTTCTCTAAACACACGAGGTATAACCTTCTTATCAAAAGCTTTCTCCATTCTCTGCTGATATAACTGACCATGACACATGGAAGTTAACCTCTTCTCTTCTATCAAAATCAACTGATCAAATCTGGTTTGACACCACTTAGCCTCAATCAACTTGGCTTCCATGAGCACACGCAATGAAGGGATCTCCACCTCTACGGGGAGCACTACTTCCATGCCATATACAAGTGAGAAAGGGGTTACCCCTATTGAAGTGCATATGGATGTACGATACCCGTGCAAAGCAAATGGGAGAATCTCATGCCAATCCTTATACGTCACACCATCTTCTGAATAATATTCTTGATGTTCTTGTTTGCAGCTTCAACAACCCCATTCATCTTGGGTCTGTAGGGAGAAGAATTATGATGCACAATCTTGAAGTCTTTACAAAGAGCTTCCACCATGTTATTATTCAAGTTTGATCCATTATCAGTAATGATCTTGCTTGGCACACCATAACGACATATAATCTGATTCTTGATAAACCTAACAACAACTTGCTTGGTTACATTCACATACGATGCGCTTTAACCCATTTTGTGAAGTAATCAATTGACACCAAAATGAAACGATGTCCGTTTGAAGCTTTGGACTCAATCATGCAAATCATATCAATTCCCCACATGGAGAAGAGCCATGGGGAGGAAATGACGTTCAACAGTGTCAGAGGAACATGAATCTTATCTGCATATATTTGACACTTGTGGCATTTCTTCATAAACTTGCAACAGTCAGATTCCATTGTCAGCCAATAGTAACTTGCTCGCAACATTTTCTTCGCCATTGCAGGCCCATTGGAATGAGTACCAAAGGAACCTTTATGGACTTCAGTCATCAATAAAACTGCTTTGTGTCTATCCACGCATCTGAGCAGAACCATATCGAAGTTTCTCTTCTACAACACATCACCATTAAGGTAGAAATTATTGACTAATCTTCTCAAAGTCTTCTTATCATTCAAAGATGCCTCAGAGGGGTAAATTTGACTTTGGAGGAAACACTTGATGTCATAATACCACGGGTTCTCGTCTTTGACCTCTTCAACAACAAACATATGAGTTGGCCTATCAAGACGCATCATAGTCAAATTGGGAACCTAGTTCCAATACTTCACTACAATCATTGACGCCAACGTTGCAAGAGCATCTGCCATCCGGTTTTTATCTCGAGGGATATGATGAAACCCAACCTTTGTAAAGAAAGTTCAAATCCTCCTCGCGTAATCTCTATATGGTATCAAACCGGGTTGATTCGTCTCCCATTCACCTTTGATCTGATTCACAACCAAAGTTGAATCTCCAAAGACATCTAAATGTTTGATTCTGATATCAATGGCCTCTTCAAGCCCCATAATGCAAGTTTCATATTCTGTCACATTGTTTGTACATTTGAAAGTCAATCTAGCTGTAAACGAAAAATGCGTGCCTCGAAGAGTAATAATTACTACCCCAATGCCATTACAATACTAATTAACAGCTCCATCAAATACCATGCCCCAACAGGAACCAGGTTCTGGCCCTCTTCAAGTAATGGTTCATCACAATCTTTCATTTTTAAGTACAAAATCTCTTCATCAGGAAAATCATATTGCATTGACTGGTAATCTTCAATTGGTTGGTGAGCCAAATGGTCAGCCAAGACACTACCTTTGATAGCTTTCTGAGATCGGTATTCGACATCATACTCTGATAATAACATCCGCCAACGGGAAATCCTCCCAGTTAAAGAAAACTTCTCAAATATATACTTGATTGGATCCATTTTGGATATCAACCAAGTGGTATGATTCAACATATACTAACGCAGACGCTTAGCAGCCCAAGCCAATGTGCAACAAGTTTTCTCTAGCATAAAATACCGAGTCTTACAATCGTTGAACTTCTTACTGAGATAGTAAATTGCAAATTCTTTTTTTCCAGTCTCATCTTGCTGACGAAGAACACAACCCATACTATCTTCAAACACAGTCAAATACATGATTAATGGTCTTCCTTCAATAGGTGGAGACAGAATCGGAGGTTCAAGCAGATATTCCTTGATATTGTCAAAATCTTTCTGGCAATCTTCGGTCCAATCACAAGACTGATCTTTCTGAAGAAGCTTGAATATAGGTGCACATGTGGAGGTCATGTGTGAAATGAATCTTGAGATATAATTCAAGCGGCCGAGAAAACCTATGTCTTGCTTCTCAGTTTTTGGCGCAGACATCTCTTGTATTGCTTTGACCTTGGCGGGATCAACTTCGACACCCTTCTCGCTGACAATAAAGCCCAACAACTTACCAGAACGAACACCAAAAGTACACTTATTAGGATTCAAGTGGAGTTTATACTTCCTCAAATGCTGGAATAGCTTCAACAAATGATTAACATGTTCCTCTTCATTAGTGGATTTAACAATCATATCATCAACATAGACCTCAATCTCTTTATGCATCATATCATGAAAAAGAGTAGTCATTGCTCTTTGGTAAGTTGCACCAACATTCTTCAAACCGAAAGGCATCGGTCTATAACAGAATGATCCCTAGGGTGTAATGAATATGGTCTTCTCCATATCTTCGAGTGCCATCTTGATTTGATTATATCTGGAAAATCCATCCATAATCGAAGACGTTGAATTTAGCAGTATTGTCTACCAACATATCAATGTGTGGTAGAGGGAAATCATCTTTCGGACTGCTTTATTCAAATCTCTATAATCAACACACATGCGGACTTTTCCATCTTTCTTTAGTACAGGCACAATATTGGCCACCCATTACGGATACTCAACGGTCACAAGGAAACCGTCGTCAATCTGCTTTTGAACTTCTTCTTTGATATTCATTGCCATATCATGATGTGTTCTTCTCAACTTCTGCTTGACTGGCAGGCATTCTGGCTTCAACGACAATTTATGCTCCACTATCTCAGAATCCAAACCAGGCATCTCTTGATAGGACCAAGCAAACACATCTGAATACTCTCGAAGAAGATCAATCAACCCCTTTTTAATGTCTGGGCACAGTCGAGACCCAATTTTGACTTCCTTCACATCATCTTCGGAACCTAAGTTGACTAGCTTAATCTGCTTTTTGAATGGCTGAATGGCTTTTCTTTCATGCTCAAGAAGACGAGATAATTCATCACTTACTTCTTCATCACTTTCCTCCTCGGCCTCAAACACATGGAATTTAAAATTTGGAGAAGGAGAAGGATCATTGTATTCAATGGGGTTAAAAACCAACCTGCATAATGATTTGATATTTTGATTTTAGAGAGGTGAATTTGTGACCAAATATTATGCAGATGGACAACTTATATCATTTATTTATGTTTTTTGTGATTACCATTTTCAGAATAAAGAAAAAAGTAAAAACAAAACATCATAGATGTGGATGAATAGAATGTTCACTTCTCCCTTAGGCATAGGAGAAGTATTTTCAAAAACAAATAAAAGTAATTACTTAGATGATGCATAATAACAGGAAAATCAACAGCAATCCAATTGTTGTAAGCCTTTCCATGCGTCACAAAATTGGTGCAGTCTTCCTTTTCATCGTCCTCTAGCACAGCAGCTAAGTGTTGTTCATTGCCATGAATGAACCCTCCGCTACGGAAGCTAAGTTGCATATCCTCTGATCTAGCAGCTGACAACCCTCGTTGGAAACCAAAACCGGTTCTATTCTTATTATCAGCGACCTCTACCACTCGCCCCCACTGATCAACAATTCCTTCTTCGACAATCTTCCTTGCTGTAGCGGAGTATTCGTTACCATTAGAGATATTGACTAAATCTAAGGTAAACCATACAATTCGAGTCGCCACCGCACTTCTATTTATCCAAAGGAATGGTTAGAAAGCGAACAAAAACCTAAAAGTTTTATCGAATCAAAAACTAGTAAAAATGTCAGATATCTAGGTAAGGGGGTTGGTTATGCAACGGGAAGGTTTTAAGCACCCAAAACATCCTAGGTACTCCTAGGGAGCTCTTTTCATAAGTGTTGTTCTAGTCTAAAGGGTGTAGGTATATCTAAAGTACTATTTACTAAAAGGAAGGTTAAAAGAAAATGACTCGCAAGGATGTTGCATCCACTGCCTACGTATCTCATCTGAGTATGAGAATCAGAGTCTTCGTAGCTCGGCTACCTATGGGTTAAAGAGAAGTGTGCTCGGTAAGACGTCGCGTCTTATGCCTACGTATCTCATCTGGAATGAGAATCAGAGCAAAACGTAGTTCAGCTAACTAGGGGTTAAGGATTGCCATCTGAACATGGACTTACAAAAGAGGACACCAGTTGTGTCAAAGGAGGGTGGGCAGTTTGTCCAACGTCCTAGCAGTAGGTGTCACAGCTCGCTGAATCGAGTCTTAGGCAGTTACCTCTTTGCAATAGAACGGACTGACATGCCACAAGATCGGAGACGCACGAAAGGTCTAAAAGTGGGGAAGCTCTGCTCTAGAGTTGTCATGCAATATGGACCTATGTGTTAGGATTTACAAAGGGAAACCTCTACCTAATGTTAGCATGCAAAGAATAAGGGAATTCTACCTATGTAATCATACAAAGGGTTCTACCTAATGGGTGCTACCTAAACGGACAAGAGTCGACGGATGGAGCGCGGAGAGGAGTTACGGATAAGGGTAGGTGGCGATGCCGGAGGCAATCGACTTATAGGTAGATGGCGATGCCTGAGGCAATCGACTTACAAGAGGATGGATGAATGCGTGCTGGTTCTGTTAAGTTTTGAAAATGATTACTCGACGTTGGATCGAGCTTTTGATCTTATTTTGAAATGATTATCGGATGTTCATTTTAATTCTTGTATTAACAGATGAATAAAGATGAAAGAATAAATATTATACACTTCATGGGAGAGGGGTACATTTGTTATGAATGGGGATGGTTCATGGAAACCAAACAATAAGAATACATGCCTCATACATCATACAAGTAGGCAACAGTTAATAATCAGATAAGATAAGTAAACAAATATATAATCAAATCAAAGAATCAAAGAATGATATAATGGAGCATCAAACAATGTATGGGAAGTATGAACATGTTAAACAATCAAGCAATATTAAGCATGGATGAAAGAAACAAGTGTAACAAATATCAGATGAATCAAACAGATGAAAATATGCACACAAAGGATCCACTGAATAATTAAATCAGGAAATGAGGTAAGGACCAAATAAAATCAAGATGAAAGGCCTCTAATACATGGCATATGAGATGAACGAGGGAGGATCAAAAGATCTCTTTAATTTCCATAAGCAATCCCTAAGTCAAACATCGATCATAAAGAAGTCAACTGAAAATTCAAGTCAAATTAAAAAATAACAAATAAATAGCAAATTAATCAAGAAAAATATTAAAAATTAAACTAAATAAGGTGGGGTCAGGACATCATCATCCCCCAAAAAGTTTTTAAAAATAATGAAAATTGGCACGTGAATTAATTAAAATAAAACATAGGTCAAACTAAAAGACAATTAATAAGACTAGGTTAGAAATAAATCAATAATAAATAGTAAACTAATCAAGCAAATTATGAAAAATTAAACTACATAAGGTGGGGTCAGGACATCATCATCCCCCAAAAAGATTTTAAAACTAATGAAAATTGGCACGTGAATTAATTAAAAAAAATAAAAGTCAAATTAAAAGTCAACCAACCAAACTAGGTCAAAAATAAATCCAAAATAAAATGAAAATGTGAAATAAAATTCCAATAAAAGGTCAGGTTGACCATGAGACAGTGGTCAACCTTCATCCCAAAAATCAAATGGTAACAATAATTTTATGTCATAAAAATAAAATCAATAAAAAAAAGTGTGTTAAAATGGACCATTTAGAATAAATAATTAAAATAAAATATTAATATTAAAAAAATATGAAAATAAAAATTATATAAAATTAAATAAAATGTTAAGAAAAGTGAAAAATATTTTTGGGTAATTTTATGGACGAAAAAAATATTTTAAATAAGAAAAAGAAATATGAAAATGGAAGGATTAATGGTGATGAACATGGTAAGCAAGCGTAGATATATCAAAACATGGCCATGAAAGAGATGATTACCTAATGGAAAATAGAAGTGGAATGGAATCTGATATGTGATGAAGCTTTGCCTCCTTGCCACGAAATTTCAATGCTCCTTTAGGGTTAGGGTTTCAGCTTCTTAAATAGGGTGGATTAGGTGTTCTCATGGGCTTTTTAATAAGTGATTTATCCATGAGAATAAAAGTGTGAAGTGATGTGTAAAATATTGTTATTTTGGGCCAAACATAAGTAAATGGATGTCCAATGCAATGCCAAAAGAGGTAAAAAACGTGACTGGTCTGTGCAGCATGCTTAGAAAATTTGATTGGGCCAGCTAGGCCCAAAATCTGCCTAGAAAATCAAGTCATGGTGCCCACTTTAAGTGAATGTATCTCTCAAACCATGGATCCAAATGATATGATTCCAAAAGTATGTGAAAGAGGACACGGTAAGGTACAATCGTTGTGAAGAAAGTATTTTCAAATAATGCCTTGAAGTGCAAGAAAACTGCCCAAGATGTCTTGACAAATTTTGAAGATTTTGGACTTAGAAATTTTTCTAAGTGTCCTAAAAAATGTCTCACTTTGACTAAGCATAACTTTCTCAATTCTAATCCAAATGGAGCAAACTTTATATTTCTAGAAAGCCTGGAACAAGAGGAACAACTTTCCTGTTGGAGAAATTTTCAAATGGAGTTTTTATCTTGATATAAAATGGGCTTAAAGTGAGTGCAACGATCATGAAAACTTGCCCTAAATGGAAAGTCAACCATTTCCAAATTAAGTAACTTTTCCAATTCCTGATTAAATGATGAATCCATGATCCAACCTTGATCAAATTTCACATGTAGGATCCCCTAGGCATGGATTTTTAGATTCCACTCTCAAAATGTCAGGAGTTGACTTTTCTGGCCCCACAGTTGACTTTTCCCAAACTGTCTGATTCCCGATTCCATTGATCAACTGAAGCACTTCTAGCTCAAATAAAGAGCTGATTTTTTGTATGTAGACCCTTGTGAACATATGGAGGGCCATGGAAAAGAGTTTCACCCGAAGAATCAGAAATAAACTGATTTTATACCACACCCTAGTTTTAGGGCAAAATGATCAAGAACTGATTACACTGATTGCCAATGGATCTTTCTGAGATAATTGTGAATCTTCCTAGGCCAAGATGCCTCTATAATGATGACATGGATGAGCTCCTCTACTTCTAACCAAATATTTCCTGTTGCAGGTAGCCATGAAACCCTAATTTCTGATTAAATCCAGATGAACACTCTGATAGCTTTGAATCCTTCACTGATGAACTAAGGACCATAATAAGATACTTGGACCCCCCCCCCCCTGAGACCCTTGAGACTTGTATACTTAGAAAATGAAGTCTAATTCTCAATCTTGCTTTGTGTGGGCTCCCTTTGTTAAGTAGTGATAGATCAAAACCTGATCTCCATGTCACTAATGCAATATGCAATGAGTATGACCTAATATGATGCTAATGAAGTGTAAAACATAATCCCATGCTTCTAGGAAAAATGAAGTGTAAAACATAATCTCATCCTCAACTTTAACATAAGAGAAATATGACAAGTGGATAACTAATAGTGCCTTCTCCCTACCAACAATGACAAGCTTTCCATTCTTCACAAATTTGAGCTTCTGATGCAACGAGGAGGTAACAACTCCTGCCTCGTGGATACATGACCTTCCCAACAGACATCTGTAGGCCGGGTGGATATCCATTACTTAAAAAGTAATTTGAAAAGTACTTGGACCTATCTTCACCGGAAGGTCCACTTCACCTATCACTATCTTGCGCGAACCGTCGAAAGCTTTGACGATTACACCACTATATCTCATAGGTGCTCCTTGATATGACAACTTTGATAATGTTGACTTTGGCAACACATTAAACGAAGATCCGGTGTCAATAAGTACATTGGATAAAGCGTCATCTTTGTAATTCATGGAGATATGCAAAGCCAAGTTATGATTCCTGCCCTCCTCAGGGAGTTCTTCATCATAGAAACTGAGATTGTTGCAGGAAGTGATGTTAGCTACAATATGATCAAACTGATCCACCGTAACATCATGTTCCACAAACGCTTGCTCTAGAACTCTTTGTAGTGCTTCTCTGTGCGCTTCAGAATTCATTAACAGAGACAATACTGAAATCTTTGAGGGGGTTTGGAGAAACTGCTCCACCATATTGAACTCACTTTTCTTTATCAGGCTAAGCACTCTATCATCATCGTTAGTATTCAAATTGCTGGATTCACCAGACTGACGCTTTGAATTACTAATCGGATCTACTGTGGGCACTTCTACCTTCTTACCAACTGTTGAATCTTCCACATCTTTTGGGAACACCGGCCCAAACACTCGACCACTGCGGGTCACCTTGGTAACATCAACAATGCTCATGACAGAATCGGTCATAGGTAATGGAACCTCTTGACTATCCGTCACCATAGTTGCATTATTCTGATAAGGAACAACCTTATCGGATGCGTACGGGACTGGACCCGCCAATCGTATAACCAACGACGATACCGATCTTTGGCTGATACTATTATTGTTGCTACTATCATACTGAATTACTACTCTCTCGGGATTCTTGAACAGGATAACAATCACATTGACATCGTTATCTATATGTCGGGATTGAACAATCTGAATCATACCCTCATCCATCAACCGTTGGATGTCTCTTTTCACGATATCACAACCTCTTGAATTAACACTGCAGATAGCACAACCATCACGGTCATGCTCACAATCGCTCACCAAGAAATTGTCCTTATGCATCATCACCAAGGACCTTTGAATGAAACGTACGTCGAACACCTTGAACTCCCCAGGGCAGCCGTCTACCATGTTGACGGATGAATTTCCATGGGCTGGTAGTGGGTTAGCTTTCACAGTGGGTGCACGGTCCTCAAAGGACACTATTCCACTTTTCACTAGCTTTTGGACTTCATATTTAAGTGGATAACATTTCTCAATGTCATGTCCGGGTTCTCCTTGATGAAAAGTATAGCGGAGGTCTGGTTTGTACCACCATTGAAGTGGTTCAGGTATTTGCGGAGGATTTATTGGCTGGAGTAGGTTCTTGAGAACCAACGATGGGTAAAGCTCTGCATAGGTCATCGGAATCGGGTTGAAAGAGACCTTCTTCCTCTCAAAATTATGTTGTTGATGATTGTTGGTATTGTTGTTGTTGTAGGTGTTTGTTCGTTGTTGTGGTTGTTGTTGTTGACGTTGTTGTTGTTGAACTGGTGTTGACTGATTTGCTGAAAATACAGGAATTATTGATGATACCTAATGATGATGTTGATGGGATGGTTGACTTCTTCTGGTCCGAAGCCTTCTCTGCCTCCTACTGGAAATTGCATTGGTTTCATTATCCTTCTTCTTACCAAAACTGCTGCCATATCTCTTGCTGGACGATACTTCCTCCTTAGACAACCGTCCTTCTCTAACACCTTCTTCTAGCCTCATCCCCATATTTACCATTTCAGTAAAATCACTAGGGGCACTGGCGATCATCTTCTCATAATAAAATGAGATAAGGGTTTTCATAAAAATCTTAGTCATCTCCTTTTCCTCTAAAGGAGGGTTGGTATGAGCAGCGAGTTCTCTCCACCTTTGCGCATACTCCTTAAACGTTTCCTTGTCCTTCTGAGACAGTGATCTCAACTGATCTCGGTCGGGATCCATATCAACGTTGTACTTGTACTGCTTTACTAAACCTTCACCCAAATCGTTGAAAGTGAGGATGCTCGCACTATCCAACCCTATATACCATCTTAGCGCAGCGCCGGTCAGACTATCTTGAAAGTAGTGGATCAACAGCTGATCATTGTGTGTTTGGGTAGACATTTTACGGGCATACATCACCAAATGACTGAGCGGACATGTGTTCCCTTTGTATTTTTCAAAGTCAGGCACTTTGAATTTCACCGAAATCTTCATATTCGGCACTAGACACAATTCAGCAGCACTCTTCCCAAATAGATCCTTACCGCTCAAAGTTTTCAACTCCTTACGCAGCTCAAGAAATTGATCTTTCATTTCGTCCATTTTCTCATATACATCCGGGGCCCCAGACGGCTCGGAATGATAAATGGTATCTTCCACTTGAGTCAAGGTGTGCACGACAGGCGGTGGCACAGACATGACCGGGATAAATGTCGGCATAGAAGCAAATGTGGGTGCAAATCCCTCAGGCACAAAGTTCGGAGGCATTCCCCACGAGAATCCTACAGGTGTGGAAGGCGCGAAATGAGGGGCAGTTGTGGGAATAGTAGAGGTAGCCACCTCTGAAATAACAGTCCTCTGAGGAGGAGGAGTTGCAGACGTTGGAGAAGACTGGCTATGTGTAGCTAGAACTGACTCCACCATGGCAGTCAGGCGGCGATTTCCTCTTTCAAATCAATATTCTCTTGCTCAATATGTTCCATAATTATGGAGTGATTGACGCGAGTATTGTACCGATGAGTTAGTTTGGCTGAAGCACAGAAGAAACACCAATGAGACATCTGGCGAAAAAGAAACCTATCTATGCAAATTATGCATGAAATGCAATGCTTGATTGTTTTTATTTTCAAGTAACTTACCATTTTATTTGTAAATATATATATTTTTTAACAATAATTGCAACAATTTGATATGACCATAAAAGTCTCTTTTATTTATATAATTGGAAGGATTACACTGAGTATAATTTCAGAAACCGAAATACAAAATACAAGAGAAAAGGATGATAGTCATCCTAAGGATCCCTAACAACAATGTCAGAAGATCTAGTTGTAGGCGCGTACTTCGTTCGAATGTGTCGGATCTCTGACTCAAAAGAAGCCTTCATCTGAGTCTTCTCGATTACAAGCTGGTCAATAATCTTCTTCCAAGCAACGGAAGGCTGAGGCATGCTAGAAGATGAAACCTCTGCCTCTCTCTGTCTCTTCGTCACTCGGTCTTCAAGTATCTCAATAAGTGCATCTTTGCCCTTAGACTCAAGCTGCAACTCTTCATGCTTTTTGTTCAAGGCATGGAAACGCTCTTCCTACATATCCTTCTCTCGCTTCATCTTGGCGAGTGCATCTTCCAAATCCTCTACATCTTGGTTGGGAAGAGTTAATGGCTCAACCCTAACCATAGATATATGTCTTTCACAATGATAAGGCATCTTCAATTTCAAAGCTATCTTCTTCAGCCAAAGAGTGTAAGCTTCCAAAGCTACACATTTGCACAAACCAAGCTCAGATCTTCCTTTCCTATGTACATTATGCCAAGCATGCACAATCTTCTACTTCAAATGTTGGGGATCTTTACCCTCTTGATAGAAAAGACCTTCTAGCAACATGTTATTAGGTTTATCTCTCAAAGGGAACCCAAGTTGACGATGAGCCAAAGCAGGATTGTAGTTAATTCCTCCTTGTGTACTAATGAGAGGTACATTAGAGAATTCACCACAACTATCAATAATGTCCAAACTACTCAAAGAAGGATATACCAAACTATATCATCATTAGTGAGAGACATAAGTCTCTGAGACCACCGTAGACATTATTTGTTCTCCATAAGAGCAGGTGTCTGAGGCAAGTGCGAAATAAACCACTTGTACAGAAGAGGAATGCAACAGACAATAGTTCCACCACCCTTAGAATTCCTTAGATGCAAAGAGAAGTACATATCACCCAACAAAGTAGGCATAAGATTCCCAATCAAGAAAATTCTAATGGCATTAACATCAATAAAACCGTCGACGTTAGGGAACAAATCTAATCCATAAATGAGAAACACAAAGATAGCTTCAAAAGTGTCCACACTACCGGCTTGAGCAAAGGCAGTAGCTTCCTTGATGAGGATATCAGGTGGCAACCCAAACAATCCTCCTTTCTTCACCCAATGAGCCTCAATCTCAGACTTCTTCAAGTGAAGAGCTTCAGCAATAAGATGAGATCTGGGAATCTCTTCCAATCCACTAAATGGCACTTTGCTAGAAATAGGTATTCCCAAGAGATGGGCATACTCCTCTAACGTAGGCATGAGCTAATAATCGAGAAAAGTGAAGCAACGGTAGAGAGGGTCATAAAACTGAACCAAAACACTCAAGAGTCCTTCAACTACATCAGCAAATAACACATACAAAATCTTCCCATGGCGTTTTTTGAAGTCCAATGGATCTAATATAAAAGACGCTAGCTTCCTTAACTCTTTCAAGTCCGGACATCTGAAACTGTACTTCTTAGTGTTCCTTCGTCCACAATCCATGGTCTGAAAATATTTGCAAATAACACCTCAGTTCCTTGAAATTTCCGTGTGATGGATGTTATGATGCGCATGAATGCATGAATGCAACAATCACAAATAAGGGATCACACACAAGGCAAACAAACAAAGGTCAAGGGATGAATCAAGTCATTGTCAAGATCAATCATCCATTTTGGTGGATTATGGTTTACACCTTATAGACACCCAAGTTCCATTGATATTGACAAGACTTGATTGGATCAACCAAGAATCAATGGTTTATTGTAAGTCACGAGCATAGAGTCTGGGTAAGAACCATCCCAAGAGTGAACTCAGGATAAAAACCTGTAGATCATGTTCTAAAAAGTTCCCAAAGTCTTAATTCCATCTATTGGGTATTACATGTTAGGATGACTGACTCATTAACCCATAATATTCTCAAGAGAAACTCGTTTGAGTGTAGTATCGCAGAACAACTGTTATCAAGTCTACACTTGAACAGTCTCCGCACTACGTCCTAAATAGGCCAAGAGGGGGTAAATGTTCTATAGTCCTTAGCTTCTCGGACCCCAAATCAGAGATAGTAATGCCTAACCATAAATACTTGTGTGACATTTCCAAATCCAAAAGGGTCTCCACTGAGCAGATGGGTCTCAAGCCAACTTGTTAAGGACTACTCTACACAATTCGAACATGACTATACCATCCTCCTATCTTAATTGCACTCAAGTTCGGGTTAGAACTTATCTCACCACTCAGAGATCACCAAGCACAACAAGCAGATTATCTCACACAAACAAATATACATACATCAAATATACAATTATAATCACACAAAAAAGTAGGCTAAACCCACTGGAGACTACTCCCCAGCAGAGTCGCCACTTAATTTCTGTAGTGGTAAATTCATGATCATCAAGCTATGGATAAGCTAGACATCAAATAACAAGAGTCGCCACCGTGCTTTTATTGTTTCCAAGGGAAAAGGGAAAAGCACGAACAAAACCCAAAAGTAAGAAGTTTTCAAATCAAAACTAATAAAATTCCAGAGATTACAGGTAAGGGGGTTGGTTACACAGAGGGAAGGTGTTAGCACCCAAAGTGTCCTAGGTACTCCCAGGGAGCCCTTTTTTGTGTGCATATGTATTTTTGTACAAATGATGTTTGTAAGCAAATAGAATGGGGGGATGAGAAAATAATTCATTAATTATATTTTTTGTTTGACAAGGCCTTCGGACTTGTAACTACGTACCAACATAAAAATGAGGGATCAAAACCTCGTAGTTCGTGGTATAAATTTCAAATTGGATGTATTGCTTTTTTAACAAAAATTTAAGTTTGAAAGGTACAAAGGCCTAAAAATGGTTTGAATGGGTTAATTCTTTTTGGCTTTCTGAAAATTTTAAGTCAAGTCACTACGCCAAAAACTGGAATAGACAGCACACCTTAGAGGGCGCTTTATTACAAAAGCGCATTCTAAAGTGAAGCGAAAAAATAAGGAGCAAACAACTAGAATAGACAGCGCACTTTAGAGGGCGCTTTTGTAATAAAGCGCCCTCTAAGGTGAAGCAAAAAAATAAGGAGGAGATAGAGGGACAACAATACAGGGCGCTTTTTAGAAAGCGCCCTCTAAGGTTACCCTTAGAGGGCGCTTTTAAAAAAGCGCTCTATAAGTCCATGTGCATTTCCAGTTTATAAAGCGCTTTTGGAAAACCTTAGAGAGCGCTTTCATAAGCGCCCTCTTAGGCCCCCTTTAGAGGGCGCTTTTTTTCCACAAGCGCCCTCTAAGGTCCCCTTTAGTAAACATTAAAATTATAACATACTGCGCGTTTTGTTATTTCACTCTCTGTTATTTTCGTTCTTTTTCACGTTAGGGTTCTCACTGCTACGATTTTCGCTACTTCTAAGGCGTTCTCCTTCCACCTCTGTTAGATCTACGACGTTTCCTCCTTCTATTAATTCATTGTTAGCTGTTCGATTTTGACACCATAAGTATTTTTCTAATCTTCATATTACTTGGTTTCTCTTCTGACGTTCGCTATTGTTCATTTTTTATTTCATTTTTCTTGGTTCATACATTTATTGAGTATTCTCAACAATAATTATTGTGTTGCAATGCTAGCAATGGAGACTAGGCATGATGGGTTAAATTTCACCAACTGTTCCATTTGTTTCTCGATGTAGAAAAAGGAGGCAGCAATATCTAAAACACCTTCTACCAATCAAAGGTACACTATGCAGCTTATGAGTGTATTTATTCTAGCATACATAGCGTAGCTAGTAACTTAAGAAGTTTAGGTATGGATGTTATTTGATAGAGTAAATTAGAGTCGACTATTCTTCTGTTAGCTTTCAGTTAGACCATTATACAATTCTACATATATATTTTCTAGTCAATATTTATCTTTTGTAAAAACTATATGATGAATTTTCAATTAGACCATTATACAATTCTACATATATATTCTCTATTTACATTTTTCGTATCTATTTACTTTTGAACCACAGTTATTGTTCTAACAGTAACTAACTTTACATCGGCCCTGTTCAGCTTCGAGCAATTTTGTATCAATTTGACAAATGAGAAGTTACAGCAGCATTTCAACCAGGTTTGATTTTTCTACTATCTCCTGGTAAACAATTTCTATAGACTAAAATAACACTTCATTATTTCATTATGCAGCATGTCTTCAAAATGGAGCAAGAGGAATATACAAAGGAAGAAATTGATTGGAGTTATATAGAGTTCGTTGATAATCAAGATGTTCTCGATCTTATTGAGAAGGTGCAACTCACCCTTGCATTTTTGTCATTTTAGAAAAGTTCTATCAGTTTGTCATCTCATTCTTGTTTATAACTTCAGAAACCTGGCGGCGTTATTGCTCTTCTGGACGAGGCCTGGTATGTATTAAATGACAATAGTTCAAATATTTGTATTATAGTTAATGGTTTGTTTATGTCATTTTACATAATGTAAAGTGGCGTTAGCGCATGCAAATATATATACTTTGAGCAATAACTATGTTTTATAGTCATTCTTTTATATATTGTCCTGCTTATTCTTTGTAGTATGTTTCTAAGATCAACGCACGAAACATTTGCTGAAAAGCTATATCAAACACTTAAGGACAATAAGTGATTCAGCAAACCGAAGTTGTCACGAACTGACTTCACCATCAATCACTATGCTGGTGATGTGAGTAAAATACATTTTGGTCTACGCAGTTATATCAACCATGAAATAAAAAGTTAAAAGCTTAGTATATATGTCGAACTTTGATTTCAGGTCACGTATCAAACTGATCTTTTCCTTGATAAAAACAAAGACTACGTTGTTCCGGAACACGCTGCGCTGCTCTGTGCTTCCAAGTGCTCCTTTGTTTCAGGACTTTTCCCACCTTTACACGAGGAAAGTACTAAAACAACAAAGTTTTCTTCTATAGCCACTCAGTTTAAGGTCGGTTTTCTTTAAACATGCATATGCTTGAAAATTATAAGTCTTTTGTATATAACTATTGATCATTGTTATTCTTATTGCTTATGGAATGAAGCAACAACTGCAATCTTTGCTTGAAACATTGAGTGCGACTGAGCCACACTACATTCGTTGTGTAAAGCCAAATAATCTTCTTAAGTCGGGGATATTTGAGAACAACGATGTGTTACAGCAGCTTCGATGTGGGGTGAGTTCAACCCCCATATTAGCCTTGTTCTTTATTATGACATGAATATTTTTGTTTCAAGTTACTTCAAACTCTGTGGATGCCTTTTACAGGGTGTAATGGAGGCAATTAGGATAAGTTGCGCTGGATATCCAACTCGAAAGAACTTTGATGAATTTGTTCAGCGGTTTAGTATAATGGAACCTAAGGTTCTAAAATCATGGTATTTACTTCTCCTTTTTTCCGTGTTTTCTTTTTCTGATCATACAGATGAATGTGATTGTACTGAACATAATTAACCACCTAGATTGTTGTCACGAAATTTTTCCAGTTTTAGATGTTCAAATAACACAACTATATCTGAAATAACTAATAATAAATATATATCTGCAGTCCTGATGAGATGACGGCTTGCAAGAGACTTCTAGATAAAGCAAACCTTAAAGATTATCAGGTAGTAGTTCTTATCTTAATCTCAGTTATAGCATTTTTATTTGCTCGCAGGTTACATTGAATCATAGATGATGATGCTAAAAAATTTCGAACACGCTATGTATGATAATATGGATTGGAATAAAATGCTGTTTGGGTTTCTTTGCAGATAGGAAAGACAAAAGTTTTCCTGAGAGCAGGTCAAATGGCAGAACTAGATGCATGTCGTGTCGAGGTCCTAGGAAGATCCGCAATCGTTATTCAGAAAAAAGCTCGCACATATATTTGTGAGAAACAGTACAAGTTATTGCGATTTTCTACCATAGAACTACAAAGGGCTATTAAAGGTATCAATTATTTGAATCCTTTTTGATACTATGTATGAATAATCTTGTTATCCATTTTCTAAGTCATTTAGTTTTACGTATCCTATGAACTTAACATAGGACAACTTGCAAGACGTCGGTATGAATGCATGAGAAGGGAGGCCGCATCTTTGATAATCCAGAAACAAATCCGCATGTATCTTTCGAGAAGTGCTTATAAAACTACCTATTTCAAAGCTGTTTGTATTCAAACCGGCATGCGAGGAATGGCTGCTAGAAATGAACTTCGATTCAGGAAGCGGACCCTAAGAAGACTGCGGCTAGCAAAAAAAACATACATCTCAGAGATGCTTTTGCTACTTAGTTTTATTTCTTTTTAAGTTATGAATTGGTTGTATATTTAGAATCTTTAGAAGTTAAACGATTATATATCAGCGGATTGTTGTATATGTATGGATTGTTGTATATAAGGCTTGTTGAATGCAGTGTGTGAAAAAGGGCTTCAAATTTTACAGTTTTAGGTGTACTGCTTCAATATACAGGTTGTCTAAAATAAATAAAAAAATATAGCGCTTTTTAAAAAAAAAATTTAAATAACCACCCACTTTAGAGGGCGCTTTCCAAAATAAGCGCCCTCTAAACCCTTTAAATTTCCACTTTAGAGGGCGCTTTCCAGTAAAAGCGCCCTCTAAACCCTTAAAAGTTTCCACTTTAGAGGGCGCTTTCCAGTAAAAGCGCCCTCTAAACCCTTAAAAGTTTCCACTTTAGAGGGCGCTTTCTTTAAAAAGCGCCATCTAAACCCTTAAAAGTTTCCACTTTAGAGGGCGCTTTCTTTAAAAAGCGCCCTCTAAAGTGGCCCTTAAAGGGTAGAGCCACTTTAGAGAGCGCTTTCACCAGGAAAAAAAGCGCTGTCTTTACCTATGCCAGCGCCAGATTAGAGGGCGCTTTAAAGCGCTGTTATAGGCCAAAAAAAGCGCCCTCTTTTCCCTTATTTGGCGTAGTGAGTATAGTTAAGTATATTTAAGAATTTGATTCAGAAAAGAAGTTGGAAAATGAAATGGCATAAGGGCAAAGTTTCTAATTTGCAATATGGTCTAAGTTTAGAAAACAAGCACAAGCAGAGAAGATTTTAAAAAACAAGAGGGAGAGATTTTGAAATTAAATAAATGGGGAGGAGATGAAGGAACTAATCCTAAGCACAAATTTATAAAATTGAGAGTTGAAAAGATATGACCAATGGGCTATAATCAATAGACAAGAGTGTCCTATAGAAACCCAAATTCCCTTGGACATTAGAAACAAGCAACAAACAATGCACAATATATCAACTTGAAGAGCATGGCATCAAATAAAGATAGCCACATCCAAGCTTAGAAACTCCATGATCTTTTTCAAATTTGCCCATGTAACAGATGAATTCCACAATGCCACAAGTCACCGGTTCAAAATAACAGCTTCACAATGATCACGTTGCAGATGAACTCAAATGGATCTTCAATGATGTATCAAATGAAGTTTCAAATTACAAGCACTTGGTTACATGAAAGTTACCATTGGCCAAGTCCTTTGCATAGGGAGTATTGCCAAAATTCTAAGTCCAATAGCCTCAGATCAAACCAACAGTCCACACAAGGTGTTTTTTTAGGGTTTTTGTTCTTATTATGTACATTAATGGTCAAAGACCACACAATTAAACACAATATACATAAACAAAATATATCACAAAATATGGTCCAAGTGGACAAAGTAAAAAAATGACATTAACATAAACAATTAGAATGGTATGAATAATGGCAAATGAATAAGGTTTAAAAATAAAGTACATTAAAGTAAATGACTTGAAATTAAATGTTAGTTTTTAATGAGTTAGAAGTTAGTATTGCTTTTGCTTTGATTTTATTTTAAGTCATTCTTTGGAGAACACTCAACCCACTTATCACAAACATGGATCCTTGAACCAAGACATCTTCCAAAGGAAGGAAAAAAGGCCAAGTTTCCATACAATACCATGAAAGCGGGGATACTTACAATCTAACTAACTATAATGTTATGTCTTTTGTGTCAAAATTTAGCACTATGTTAAGCAATCGTAATTGGACTTATGTAGAACTCGCAACGATTTGAGGTCAGGCAATAGAATTTTGGTGCTAATGTATGTTAGAGACATAGTATAATAGACTATGCTCATGAAACATACCACACACGAAAAGAATATGCAAAAATGGTGGCCTAATCTCATCCATACTTATGTTTATTTTGCAACCAACTAGCCTTAGGAAGTAGAGATATCATAGGTCCATGACATGAATGCATAAAGAAGTGGAATAAGATGAAGAGGGAAGAAAGATAAATCAAACTCAAATTGGAAAAAGGAGGACTTTTACCAAATTAAGATCATTCATTCATTTTGGGAGATGGAATGTACATTCCATCAATCCCCTAAATCCAATGATCTTAACCTAGCAAAGTCAAATCAACCTTGACCAAGGCCCAACAACACCAGTCAAACTTACAAAGTCAATCAAAATGGCTCAACACAATTATTTGGCATTTATTCAATTTAAAAAATACTAAATATAATGCATTAAATTAAATATGGTTTGTCAATTTCCTAAAACCTCATCAAAACACCAAAGAAATGGCCATGAGATTTATCATAGGTCTAACAAGGTCAAAGGACCTTGGAGAAAAAAATTCAGAACTTTTGGAAGGACTTCAGACAACCAAAGATCCAAGAGAATTGATGAGAATTGAGTGAGAATCGAAGAGAAGAAAAAATATGGAAAATACCTTCAATGTTGTGCAGAACTTGATCCTTCTTGCTTCAATTCTTGTTTGATCTTGCTCTAATAGCTTGCAGAAGTGGATTAGGAATGGCAAGAAACTTTGGATCCTAGAGTTTTTGAATCTCCAAACAGTGAGATTCAACCTCAATTTTCAAGTGAAAATTATTAGGTTTTTCTTTGAATTATGAGGGTTTGAAGAGTGGAGGCAAAGCTGGCGCACAAGGATCCCTTCAAATGAGCTCAGAAGGTCTAAATTTATAGCAAAATAAAGTGTTATTTGCACACTTGCAATTTCTTCCAAATTTGGCAATGTCATGTTCAAGCTTGCATGGGTGTGTACATGCCCATGAAGCAATACATTAAGGTCCAAAACCAACTGAAATGAGGTCTGAATCAAGCTTGATTGGCAAGGCAATGTGAAATGATCATTTGAAGTTTTGATTTTACCAATTGATGCATGCCTGTTAAGACCATGTGCATCCCTAGCAAACTTAATCCAAAATGAATGAATTATGACTCTTTGGAAAGCTTAGATCAAGAGGAACAACTCTTATGTTGAACAATTTTCCATTTGGAACTTGGATCATTGTCAATTTTGAGGTGGAAGTTTGGAAATTTCAACATGTTGAAATTTTTTCTAAGTGTCAAGTCATATAGCTCAATGTTCCACCTTACTAAACTTTTTATGTGAGCTCCAAATGAGAATAGTTCCTTAATCAAAGTTGTATCTCTTTAAAAGACCTTAAAAATGGTCACCAATTTGACATTATTTGGATTTAGAATGAGAGAGTTATACATTTTTGAAGTTGAGGAAAATCACTTGTTCAATGGTATTGGTCCAAAATGACCTATAATGTATCCTCATATCACATGCTCATAAAAGTTGATTTATATCTCACTCCAAACATCAAAGTTGAAGTCAAAATCTTGAATTTGATTGTGCAGCTTGGAAATCTTTCATCTCATAAAAATTGAGCAAGTTAAGGCCTTGGGAAGTTGGCTTTCAAATTAGGGTTTAGGAAAAATGACCTATAATGTTTCAACATAGAAAATCACTTTCCAAGCAAAATTAGCTATAGGCCTCATCATGAAAGTTGTTTTTAATGTCATTTAGAGTAACTTTGATCTTGGTATTATTTTCATATGGTGAAAATTGTAGGAGACAATTTTGATCAGATGAATTCATTTGGCCAGCCACCACCACCAACCTTGATAACTTGCAATGGTAGATCACATATGCATAAGATGATTAACTTTGAAGTCCCCCTTGAGAAATTTGATCAATTGATAAGGAAGCTTGTTGAAGAAGATACTCAAGATACCCAGACAAACTAGGGTTTCCAAGGCAAACCAACTCCAAACTCTTGAAGAAATCTTGATCAAAATAACATGAAAAGATCATTGGGACTCATATATGATGCTTAGAGACATTGTGGATCATTCCTTGGTTGTGCTCTTAGCTATGAGGGTCTTAAACCTTAGATATGAACTTGATAGATCAATGGTGATCATGCCCTACCTACAAAAGAATTAGGCAAATACAAAGACACATTTTTGGTATTTTGGTTAGTGAAATGATAATATATAAGTATGATACAATCACATGGTGCTTGGTGATCTCTCCCCAAACAAACCCAATGAAAAAGGGGTAAGGAGGATGCCAATGTGTGATCCCAATGCTATTGCATATGCTGAGTTTGCATGAGGGATCTTAGGGTCAAAATTGGGGTCTTACAACAGTCATGTGTGAAATGAATTTTGAGATATAATTCAAGCGGCCGAGAAAACCTCTGACTTGCTTCTCAGTTTTGGGTGCAGGCATCTCTTGTATTGCTTTGACCTTGGCAGGAACAACTTCAATACCCTTCTCACTAATAATAAAGCCCAACAACTTACCAGAATGAGCACCAAATGTACACTTATTGGGATTCAAGTGGAGTTTGTACTTCCTCAAACGCTGGAATAGCTTCAATAAATGCTCGACATGATTTTTTTATGACTGGATTTGGCAATCATATCATCAACATAGACTTCGATCTATTTATGCATCATGTCATGGAAAATAGTGGTCATTGCTCTCTGGTAAGTCGCACCAGCATTCTTTAGACCGAAAGGCACCACTCTATAATAGAATGTTCCCCATGGTGTAATGAATGTGGTTTTCTCCATATCTTCGGGTGTCATCTTGATCTGATTAT
Organism: Lathyrus oleraceus; assembly: GCF_024323335.1. NCBI lineage: Eukaryota > Viridiplantae > Streptophyta > Magnoliopsida > Fabales > Fabaceae > Lathyrus > Lathyrus oleraceus. Next base: position 190,469,848 of record NC_066584.1, on the reverse strand, counting down.
ATCCGGAAAATCCATCCATAAACTAAAAGACTTTGAATTTAGCTGTATTGTCTACCAACATATCAATGTGTGGCAGAGGTAAATCATCTTTCGGATTGGCTTTCTTCAAATCTCTATAAAACATCATAGATGTGGGTGAATAGAATTGCATTTTATTAATGATCAAATTTGAAGATACCAAATAATGTTCACTTCTCCCTTAGGCATAGGAGAAGGATTTTCAAAAGATAATAAAAGAAATTACTTAGAATGATGCACAATAATAGGAACATTGACAAAGGTCCGATTGTCGCAAGCTTTTCCATGCGTCACAAAATTGGTGCAGTCTTCATCTTCATCCCCCTCGATTACTACAACTGAGTGTTGTTCATTACCATGGATGAACCCTCCGCTACGGAAAATAGGTTGCACACCTTCAACTTTAACCGCAGACGACCCTTGCTGGAAACCCAAACTAGATCGGTTCTTGTTTTCGACGACCTCTACCATTCGGCCCCACTGATCAGAACTACCACCTTCAACAATCTTCTGAGCATCTTTAAAAGAGGACATAGGTTCCCCAACTTTCTTCTTTTCAGCAATAGATAGAGCTTGGAACAGAGTTCCAAAATCTCATCCTCAACTTCAACATACGAGAAAGACGACAAATGGCTCACCAACAAAGCTTTCTCCCCACCGATGATAACAAGCTTACCATTCTTCACGAATTTCAACTTCTGGTGCAGAGTTGAAGTAACAGCTCCCGCCTCGTGTATCCATGGCCTTCCTAATAAGAAACTATAGGTCGGGTGGATATCCATTACTTGAAAAGTAATTTAGAAATCACTCGGACCTATCTTTACCGGAAGGTCCACCTCACCAATTACAGTCTTGCGAGAACCATCAAAAGCTTTGACGATCATGCCACTGTACCTCATCGGAGCTCCTTGATATGACAATCTGGAAAGAGTTGATTTGGGGAGTATATTCAGTGAAGAACCGGTATCAACCAACACATTTGACAGCGCATCCTCCTTGCAGTTCATCGATATATGTAGCGCTAAGTTGTGATTTCTACCTTCCTCGAGAAGTTCTTCATTACAAAGGCTCAAATTGTTGCAGGAAGTGATGCTCGCCATAATATGGTCGAACTAATCCACTGTTACATCATGTTCCACATAAGCTTGTTCCAACACTTTTTGCAATGCTTCTTTGTGTGCATCAGAGTTCATAAGCAGAGACAACACTGAAATCTTGGAAGGAGTTTGGAGCAACTACTCCACCATATTAAATTCACTCTTCTTGATTAACCGGAGTATGTCATCATCATCGTTAGGCTTCAAACCGCTGGATTCACCAGACTGACATCTTGGAGCGCTAACCAGATTTACTGTAGGCACATCAACCTTCTTACTGACAGATACATCTTCTAAATTCTTCAGGAACACCGGCCCTAAAACACGACCGCTACGGGTCACCTTTGTCACATCAACAATGCTCACAACAGAACTGGTTGTAGGCAATGGAACCTCTTGACCATTCTCTAACATGGTAGCATTATACTGCTACGGAACAACTCTATCGGATGATATAGGACTAGACCCGTTAACCATATTACTAACAGTGATACCAATCTATTGCTGACATTGGTACTGCTGCTGCTATCAAACTAAATTACCACCCTCTCTGGTGTCTTGAACGCTGGCACTATTATGTTGCCATCATCTATATCCCTATACTGTTGAATATGTATTACATTCTCATCCATCAACTTCTGGATATCTCTCTTAACAACCGAACACCCTCGAGGGTTCACACTACAAATTGCACAACTGGCGTGATCATGCTCACAATCACTATTAGTACACAGGGTTTTATGCCTCTCAACCAACGATTGACGAATTCATCGCACATCAAACACCCGGAAACTCCCTGGACAACCATCCATCATATTGACAGAAGGATTTCCATGAGTGGGTAATGGGTTAGATTTGACATTTTCCGCACGGTCCTCAAAGGACACCATCCCACTCTTGACCAACTTTTGGACTTCATACTTTAGTGAGTAGCAATTCTCGATATCATGGCCAGGAGCCACTCGGTGAAAGGCACAGTGAAGCTCTGGCTTATACCACCATGGAAGTGGTTCTGGAATTTGTGGAGGATTTCTTGGTTGTAGAAGGTTCTTGAGAACCAAATATGGGTACAATTCAGCATAGGACATAGGAATAGAGTCGAAAGAGACCTTCTTCCTCTCAAAATTCTGTTGTTGTTGATTATTATTGGTGTTGTTGTTGTTGTAGTTGTTTGTTCTTTGTTGTGGCTGTTGTTGACGTTGTTGTTAAACTGACACTGATTGATTATTGGAAAATACTAGAATGACAGATGATACTTGATGATGGTTGTCGCGGCTGGAAAAATGACAGAGTCGCCACCATCCTTTATTTGTTCCTAAGGAACAGGGAAATAATGATAAAACCTAATAGTTAAGAGTAAGAGACTAGGTTCGGGAGTCAGTTAAGTAAGGGGAAGGTGTTAGGCACCCCTTACCTCCATTGTACTCAATGGGATCCTCCTACAATTTTAGGGCTAGTGTGTGTTTCTAAAGTGTTTGCTTTAATATTTATTAATTATTTATTATTTATTTATTTACATACGATATTACTTTTAAATGGACGAGAGACCCAAAAATATTTTTCATAATTGTACTCGCTAGAGTTTACAACTCTATGCCTACGTACCTTCGCATTAGGCGAGGGATCAGAGTACCGTAGTTCTTCTTAAAAATTGTTGGTTGGTTGGTTATTTTTATCCCTTAAAAGTTCTCACGCATCGGGGGCAGAGAAGTAATCTTAGAAAATGCCTCAATACACTAGGGTAGAAGTCTTATGATTTGAAGTGAGTTTGAATTGACTTTATCCCTTTATCCCTTGCGAAAAATGTTGTTTTAATTTATTTGAGAAAATAAATTAAGAGTCATAGTTATGTATTAGATGTAATCCTTTATCCCGATTTTATCCCCGATTTTATTCTTTGAAAATCCTAGACTTTTGGACAATGTTTTATCCCATAAAAGTTCTCGCGCATTGGGGGCAGTGAAGTAATTGATTTTTGGAAAAAAAATGGCTCGATGCACTAGGGGCAGGAGACTTATAGTTTGAAGTGTGTTGAATTTGATTTTATCCCATGATTGTTTGTAAAGACAATATTTAATTTATTTAAGAAAATAAATTATTGATTATACTAGAGTATTAGACATAACCCTGTATCCCGATTTTATCCCCAATTTAACCCTTGAAAACCTTAGAGTTTTTTCCCATGTCCTTGTCCCATTTTATTTGAAAATATAATTTAATTTGACTAATAAAATTAAATAAGATGTCATACGATATATCCCTTATCCCGATTTTATCCCTTAGTTAATTTACAAAAATATGATGATTATTTTAATTTCAGAAAATAACCCATAACAATATTAGTTGATTATAAAGTAACAAAATATCATATTCCGTATCCTAATTATTTATCCCTAAAACCATAAAAATTTATCCCTGATTATTTATCCCTAAAATTATCTCATAATTTTATCCCATAAATTTTATCCCTTGTTTTTATCCCTTGAAATTGTTATAGAATTTTATACATGTTTGTCCCCTGACGTATCACTTATTTTTATCCCTTATTTTTATCCCTTATTTTCATCCCTTAAGATTATCCCATAAACTAACCTTAATTGATTAATATCCCATAATTAACCCTTTTATTATTTATATTAACCCATTTAAAAGTTAATCCTTAATTTTAATACGCTTAATTATAGAATTAATTCTAATCTCAACTTAAACCCCTAATTATATTTTCCATGTTAATTATGAATGTCTATAATCAATATAACTATTCACAAAATAATGAAAATATTATAAATAAAAAAGAAGACTTAATTACCTGTAAATTAATTCTTTACAAAAAAAAGAGAAACTAAAATAGGTCGGAAGTATATCATGTATTGAGTTTTTTTTTACAGAAAAAATATGGAAAGTTCAATATTAACAATTTAGCCCTTTTTTAAGATGTGTTTGAAATTGTGTTAGTGTGAGAAAGTTTGTAAACTCACTGAAAAAGAAGATGCAGGTTTATTTTATTAGGCTTCGTGAGATTTTGTTTTAGGTTATTAGAATTATGTTTATGAGTTTTGGCAAGATAATATGTTAATTAGATATAAAACAAAATTGTGAAAACTGTATAATCTTTTTTTTTACGGGGAATAGAATTTTTTAAAGTTATTTTATTTTATTTTATGATGATAATTAAACTTGATTATATGAAAATTCAATTAAAGTTAATCTTACACAATTTTTTTTTTAATATATACAACATTAAATACTCAAATACATAATTATTTAAGAATAAAACACATAACAATTAATTCAGACCCCAAATCGCAATCCAAACAAGAATTCAAGAATAAATATACAATCAATAATCAATAGTATGAAGATACCAACCTGAAGTGTCGTGACCCACGTAAGCTGCTGCTTCATTCCTCATATTCCTCGTGTTCTTCCTTTTTCTTTCGATATTTCTTGATCAACTTGATTTTGGAGTCTAGGATTTATTTGTTGTTGTTCGATGTGAACAGCAACAATTTTAGGGTAAGAATATGTAAATTGTGGATAGGAGAATAGTAACGTTTAATATGATTGAGTTGATTTGTGTAATATTTTACAAGAATTATAAATTATTAGTAAAATAATTATTCTAAATTATTAATAAGAAATTTTGTTAATAGATAAATCTAAATTATAATAAAAAACCAACAATAATAAAAAAATAAAGAAAAAAAAACCATCAGATAATCATCATGTGGTGGTGTAGTAATTGGTTCATATTATTTACAAAAACAATTCTGTAAACTATTAGTAAAAAAAACCATTAGTAAATTATAAGAAAAATAAAAACTATATTAGTAGATAATTTAAAAAATGATAAAAGCAAAAGAAAAAACAAACCATCAGATGATCATCATGTGGTTTAGAAAATTAAAAAGTAGAAACCAAATTTGACAGAAAAAATTGAGACTTTGTAATCCTCGGTGAGAGAGTTTAATCAAATAATTTTTATAAGAAAAAATAAAAAGAAACAGCCATCAGAAATCATCATATGGCCAAAAGATTAAATTAAAAAGATGTAGAAAGAATTAAAATGCATAAATAAAGTTTAAAACCCTTGAGCAAAAGTTTGAGACTTTGTGAGACTCATATCAAACCTTGTGTAAAACTCTATGTAATTCCCCCCTTCCTATTGTGAGAAAAAGGAGTCCTATTTATAGGAAAAATTAGGTCATTATAAATGGAAATGAATCAATTGTCATAAAGCACAACCAATCAGAAATCAGATCTGAAAAATTGACAAAATACATTGAACTTGGACACTTTTGATATTTTTTTTATTTTAAATAATGTTTAACTATTTTTATGAATAAAATGCAAAAAAGTGAAAGAAATAAAATTGTTAAAATATATAAATTTAAAAAACGAAAATCAATTAACAAAAGATAAAAAAAATGCAAATTTTGATTTTTTTGTGATTTTTATAATTAAAACACAAAAAGGAAAAAATAAAAGAGGTGAGATTTGAACTCATGACCTCTTCATTCCAACTTCTTAGAAATCCTCTTCTACCAATTTTGCCAATGTAGTTAGTTGAAATAAAATAGAATCATAATACTAATATGTTAATTAGAGTTAATTATATTAATAATATTAAAACATTTATAATTTCATCAATTTACACTTTTATTAAGTAAATAGTACCCCTAATTAATTGATTTTTTTTAATAAATAAGACATATTATCCTGATTAATAACCCTACTAACTTTCCTAAAAAATTAATAACAATACCCTTTTTAGCATGCTCCTACAAATTATGTTTTTTTTTTAAATCTAAATAATACCCCTAAACTAAAATCAACTCCTAAAAAAACAAAATGGTCTCCTTTTAACTTTTTAGGTCATTTGACCAGATGACTGGCATGTTCTGAATGTGTTAGTGTCGGCTAAAAATAAAAATGAAAAGGTGGTCAAAATTTGGGGTACGACAATGGTGTTGACGGGATTGCGAACTTCTTCTGACATGAGGCCTCATCTGCCTCCCAACTGATATTGCATTGGTTCAGCTTCCTTCTTCTTAGAGAAACTGTTACCATACCTCTTGCCCTATGATACCTCTTCCTTAGATAATTGTCCCTCACGAACACCTTCTTCTAACCTCATCCCCATATTTACCATTTCGGTAAAGTCACTAGGGGAAATAGCAATCATTCTGTCATAGTAAAACGAGCTCAGGGTCTTGAGAAAGATCTATGCCATCTCCTTTTCTTTCAAAGGAGGGATAATCCGAGCGGCTAGCTCTCTCCATCTCTGGGCATATTCTTCGAACGTATCCTTGTCCTTCTGAGACATTGACCGAAGTTGGTCCCTATCATGCGCCATATACACATTATACTTGTACTATTTCACGAAGGCCTCACCCAAATCATTAAACGTGTGGACACTCGTACTATCCAAACCTATGTACCACCTCAAAGCGACACCAGTCAGACTGTCTTGGAAATAATGAATCAGTAACTGATCATTATCAGTTTGCGTCAACATCTTTCTAGCATACATGACGAGATGACTGGGTGGATAGGTATTCCCTTTATACTTTTCAAAGTCAGAGACTTTGAACTTCATCGGGATCTTAACATTGGGAACCAAACAAAGTTCTACAGCACTCTTACCAAACAAATCCTTTCCCCTCAAGGTCTTCAACTCCTTTCGCAGCTCAAGGAATTGGTCTTTCATTTCATCCATCTTCTCATAGACATCTGAACCCTCAGACGGGTCAGAATGGTAGATGGTATCCTTAACATGAGGCAGGGTATGAACAACCGGTGGCGGCACAGACATGACCGTGCTAGATGCCGGAATGGAAACAAAGGTAGGCGCAAAACCCTCGGGCACAAAGTTGGGTGGCATTCCCCACGGTTGAACTGAGTGGCAGGAACGGTTGAAGAAACAACCTCTGAAATGACAGTCCTCTGAGGAGGGGGAGTTGCAGGTGTTGGAGAAGATTGACTTTGAGCAGCTAGAAATGACTCCTTATGGCAGTCAGGCGGGAAATCTCGTCCTTCAAGTCTCTGTTCTCTTGTTCCAAGTGTTCCATGATTCTCAGATGATTAGCGCGGGTATTGCATCAATAAGTCAGCTTGGTCGAAGCATAGAAGAATAACCAATGAGACATCTGGCGGAAGAAAAACCTGCTATGCAAATGATGCATGAAATGTAATGCTTTGATTGTTTTTATTTTCAAGGAACATACTATTTTATTTGCAAATATATAATAATAACAATTGCACAATCTTGATTGACCATAAAAATCTCTTTTATTTATATGATTTGGAAGGATTACACTGAGTACAATTTCAGAAACCAAAATACAAATACAAAAGAAAAGAAGACTAGTCATCCTAAGGATCCCCTAACAACAGTGGTGTCAGATAATCTGGTTGTAGGCACGTACTTCCTTCGGATGCGTCGGATCTCGGACTCAAAAGAAGTCTTCATCTGAGCCTTCTCAAGGACAAGCCGATCAACAATCTTCTTCTAAGCACCGGAAGATTGAGGCATACTAGAGGAAGATGAAACCTATGGCTCTTTATGTCTCTTCACTACTCGGTCTTGAAGAAGCTCAATAAGTGCATCTTTATCCTTAGACTCAAGTTACAACTCCTCATGCTTTCTGCTCAAAGCATAGAGCCGCTCTTCCCACATATCCTTATCTTGCTTCATCTTGGCGAGCGTGTCTTCCAACTCCTCTACATCTTGGTTACAGAGAGTTAATGGCTCAACCACAACAAAAGATATAGGTCTTTCACAAGCATATGACATCTTCAACTCCAAAGCTCTCTTCTTCACCCAAAGAGTGTAAGCTTCCAAAGCCACACAGTTGCGCTGACCAAGCTCGGATCTTCCTTTCCTATGCACGTTATGCCAAGCATGTACCATATTCTACTTCAAATGTTGGGGATCATTACCCTCTTAATAGAAAATACCTTCTAACTGAGTGTTATTAGGTTTGTCTCTCAAGGGGAACCCAAGTTGACGACGGGCCAAAACAGGGTTATAGTTGATTCCTCCTTGTGTACCAATGAGAGGCACATTAGAGAATTCACCCAAACAATCAATAATATCCAAGCTACTCAATGAAGAATCATACCAAAGTATATCATCATTAGTGAGCGACATAAGTCTCTGAGACAACCTTAGACATTGTTTTTTCTCCACAAAAGTAGGCGTTTGAGGCAAGTGCGAAGTAAACCACTTCTACAGAAGAGGAACACATCACACAATAGTTCCACCACCTTTAGAATTCCTTAGATGCAAAGAGAAGTACATATCGCCTAACAGAGTAGGCACAAGATTCCCAATCAATAAAATTCTAATGGCGTTAACATCAACAAAACCGTCAATGTTAGGAAAAAAAGCTAAACCATAGATGAGCAACACGAAGATAGCCTCAAAAGCATTCACACTACCGGCTTGAGTAAAGGCAGTAACTTCCTTGATGAGGAACTCAGAAGTCAACCCAAACATTCCTCCTTTCTTCACCCAAAGAGCCTCAATATCAAACTTCTTTAAGTGAAGAGCTTTAGCTATAATATGAGATCTGGGAATCTCTTCCAATCCACTAAAAGGCACTTTGTCAGAAATAGGTATTCCTAAGAGATGGGCATACTCCTCTAACGTAGGCACAAGCTGATAATCAGGAAAAGTGAAGCAACGGTAGAAAGGGTCAAAAAACTGAACCAACACACTCAAGAGTCCTTCAACCACATCAGTAGATAACACAGGTAGAAGCTTCCCATGACGTTGTTTGAAGTCCAAGGGATCTAATACAAAGGATGATAGCTTCCTTAACTCTTTCAAGTTAGGACATCTGAAACTGTACTTCTTAGTGTTCCTTCGTCCATAATCCATAGTCTAAAAATATTTGCAAATAAAACCTCAGTTCCTTGAAGTTAGTTTTGTGTGATGAATGTCATGATGCATATGAATGCATGAATGCAACAATCATAAAAAAGGGATCACACACAAGGAAAACAAAGGTCAAGGGATGAATCAAGTCACTACCAAGATCAATCATCCATTTTGGTGGATTATGGTTTTCACCTTATCAACACCCAAGTTCCATTGATATTGACAAGACTTGATTGGATCAACCAAGAATCAAGGGTTTATTGTGAGTCACGAGCATGAAGTCAGGTTAAGAACCATCCCAAAGGAGTGTATTAAGGATAAAAACCTATAGATCATGTTCTAAAAAGTTCCTAGAGTCTTAATTCCATCTATCGGAGATTACAGGTTAGGATGACTGACTTATCAACCCATAATATTCTCAAGAGAAACTCGTCTGAGTGTAGTATCGCATAACAATTGTTATCAAGTCTACACTTGAACAGTCTCCGCGCTACGTCCTAAATAGGCCAAGAGGGGTTAAATGTTCTACGGTCCTCAGCTTCTCGGACCCTAAATCTGAGAAAGTAATGCCTAACCATAAATAACTTATGTGACATCAATAGCTCCAAAAGGGTCTCCACTGAATAGATGGGTCTCAAGCCAACTTGTTAAGGACTACTCCACACAAGTCGAACATGACTATACCATCCTCCTATCTTAATTGCACTCAAGTTCGGGTTAGAACTTATCTCACCATTCAGAGGTCACCAAGCGCAAAAAGCAGATTATATCATACAAACAAATATACAAACATCAAATACACAATTATATACACACAAAAATGTAGGCTAAACCCACTGGAGACTACTCCCCAGTGGAGTCGCCACTTAATTTCTGTAGCGGTAAATTCATGACCATTAATCTATGGATAAACTTAACGTCAATTAAACTAGAGTCGCCACTGCGCTTTTATTGTTTCCAAGGGAAAAGGGAAAAGTACGAACAAAACCCAAAGATAAGAAGTTTTCAAATCAGAACTAATAAAATGCCAGAGATTACAGGTAAGGGGGTTGGTTACACAGAGGGAAGGTGTTAGCACCCAAGGTGTCCTAGGTACTCCTAGGGAGCCCTTTTTTGTGTGTACATATGTTTTGGTATAAAATGATGTTTGCAATAAATAGAGTGTAGGGATGAGAAGAGAATTCATTAATTATATTTTTGTGTTTGACAAGACCTTCAGACTTGTGCCTACGTACCAACATAAAATGAGGGATCAAAACCTCGTAGTTCGTGGTAACAATTTCAAAGTGAGTGCATTGCTTTTAACAAAAGTTTAAGTTTAAGAAAAGGCAAAAGAGCCTAAAAGATTTTGAATGGGTGTTAGTTCTTTTTGTCTTTTAAAATTTTAAGTCAATATGGTTAGATTTATTTACAAGTTTGATTAAGAAAAGAGTTTGAAAATGCAATGGCATAAGGCCAAAGTTTCTAATTTGCAATAATGTCTAAGTTTAGAAATCACAAGCAAAACAGATTTTGAAAAGGGGGGAGATATTTGAAATTTAAGAAGTGGGAGGAGATGAAGAGACTAATCATAAGCAAAAATTAAAAGTTAAGAGTTGACAAGATATGACCAATGGGATGCAATCCAATAGACAAGAATGTCATATAGAAACCCAAATTTTCCTTGGACTTTAGAATCAAGCAATATCAATACACAAATAGCAAGGTGAAGAGCAAGGCATCAAATAAAGATAGTCACATTCAAGCTTATCAACTTCATGATCTTCTTCATAATTTCCAATGTATCAGATATCATAATCCTTGAATGGCTCAAATATAGGCATTTAGACACAGGTTCAAAGTAACAACTCCAATAAGACCATGTAGCAGATGAACTCAAATGGGATCTCAATACTTGCATCAGATGAAAGTTCACTTCACAAGCACTTGGTTTCAGAAAAGTTGGCATTGGCCAAGTCCTTTTGCATAGGGGGTGTTGTCTAATTCTAAGTCCAATATCTCATATCAAAACTAACAGTCCATACAAATCTTTTTTAGGGTTTTTATTGTTATTATGTGCATTAATGTCAAAAGACTACAAAACCAAACAAGATACACAAATAAGTATATACAATCACAATATAATCACAAAGTAAGGCTCAAGTGAGCAAAGTGAAAATGGAATTAAAATAAACAAGTTAAATGGCATGAATAATGGAAAATGGATAAAGACTTGAAATTTAAAGTGCATAAAAGTAAAGAGCTTGAAATTAAATGTTAGTTAAATGTTAGTTGATTAGAAGTTAGTATTACTTTTGCTTTTTGTTGTTTAAGTCATTCTTTGGAGAACACTCAACCCTCTATTCACAAGCATGGATCCTTGAACCAAGACATCTTCCAAAGGAAGGAAAAAAGGCCAAGTTTATACACAATACCATGAAAGAGGGGAGACTTACAATCTCACTTACTAGAATGTTATGCGTTTTGTGTCAAAATTCAGCACTATGTTAAGCAATCGTAATTGGACTTATGTAGAAGTCACAACTATTTGAGGCCGTGCAATAGAAATTTTAGTGTTAATGCATGTTAGAGATATTGTATTATGACCCATACTCCTAAAACATACCACACTTAAAAGAAAATGACAAAAGCCTTAGGATATAGAGATATCATAGGTCAATGAAATGGATGGAGATAGAATGGGATTTAGATGAAGAGGGAGGGGAAATGAAATCAACACAAATTGGTCAAAGGAGGACTTTTATCAAATTTTCATTCATTTTGGGAGATGAAATGTACATTTCATCAATCCCCTAAATCCAATGATTTTAACTCAACAAAGTCAAATCAACCTTGTCCAATGCCTAACAACAAAAGTCTAGCTCAACAAGTCAACACAAATAGCTCCACACAAATTATTTGCAATTAAACCATTAAAAATCAATTAAAAAATGCATTAAATTAAATTATGGTTGGTCAAAATACTAAAACCTCATCAAAACACCAAATAAATGGCCATGAGATTTATCATAGGTCAAACAAGGACAAAGGACCTTGGAGAAAAAATTTCATTATTTCTGGAAACTTAAAAGTACTTTTAAATAATTAAAAATATGCACAAAAATAATTAAATCATGAAAAATATTAATATTGATCCAAAAAGTAATTTTAATTCATAAAATGAAAGAGAAAAATATTTGAGAATTTTTGGTGAAAGTCCCATATTTTTTGGATCAATATTAAAGTTAATATGAATTAATGAAAATAACACAAATAAAATGAAAATAAAAAATGCTAAAAAACGTGGACCACTTGATCTCCCTCATTAATTGAGGTGGTAGATCAAGTGGATCAGAGTGCCCGTTCAATGATGGACTTTAGTCAATGTGCCACAGTCGTGGTAATCAATTTGGACGCTCAAGATTAAAACAAAATAGAAGGATCCTGTGGTTTGGAGACACGCCAACGCATCGCCGGAGCCAGAGCTCTGGTCTTCTTCTACGGTGGACCTCACCGGACTGGTCCACCGTTAACCATCACCAAAATTAAAAAGGAGGACATGAATTTAAAGTAAAAATGCTCAGGAGCTCGAATCTGGCCTCAATTTTACCTAACTCCAAGTATATAGAAAGATACAAAGAGATGAATTTTGAGGATCATGATTTGAGTTGCTTCGATTTGACCTCAAAGCAACTCAATCTTGTTTCCTACATTTGTAGGACTTCATAACACCAAAAAACAGCAAGAATCATGGATAATTGAGTGAGAATCAAAGAGATGAAAAATTCAGAAATTCACCTTCACTGTAGGTTCAGATGGACACGATCTTGCTCTCAGTTGTGCTTGGCCTTGCTCTGGATTCTTGATGGAGTGGAAATAGATCAAGAAATAAGCAGGACTATTGAAGATTTGAATCTCAAAACAGTGGAGATTCAAACTCGATTTTTAATGAAAATACTCAAGGTTATCCTTTGAATGTGAGGGTTTAGGGTTGGAGATTCAAAGCTGGCGCGCAAGGGTCCTTAATTCTGAGCATAGACACTTCTATTTATAGGCCAAGGCAATGATATTTGCACACTTCTTTCCAAAGTTCAAAAATAGTAAAATGCCTTTGCATGGATGCATGGGCGTGTGATAGGCCCATGTAATGATGTATTCAGGTCCAAAATCATGTGCAAGCAATGCTGAAGTCATGTTAACAAGCCATGCATTCGTGTATGGAAAGTGGAAGTTCAAATATGCCAAATGGTCATTCAACTTTAAGCCATGCTCAAGTCACTCATACTTTGTCCAAACGGGATGAATTTGGACTTTTTGGAAAGTTTAGATCAACAGGAACAACTTTCATGTTGAACACTTTTTCATTTGAAGCTTGGATCATGATGAATTTTAAGGTGGATGTTTGGAAAATCAAACATATCAAAAAAAATCTAAGTACCAAGCCATATGTTCACTTCTTCCACCTTGAGTAACTTTTTCTATGGACTTCAAATGATAAAAGTTCCTTTATAAAAGTTGTAGCTCTCTCAAATTAATTCCAATTGGTCACAAATTTGACCTCATTTGGATTTATCATGAAGGAGTTATGCATTTTAGGAGTTGAGGAAAATCACTTATTCAATGTTATTGGTCCAAAATGACCTATAACGTTTCCTCATATCACATGCATTTAAAAATTGAATTGTTGGTCCAAAATGACCTATAATGTTTCCTCATATCACATGCATCAAAGTTAAAGTAGACATATTGAATTTGATCATGCAACTTGAATAACTTTCATCTCATAAAAATTGAGCAAGTTATGGTCTTAGGAAGTTGACCTCGAAATTAGGGTTTAGACAAAATGACCTATAATCTTTCACCATAAAAAATGACTTTCCAAGAACAACTAACTATAGACCTCAACATGAAAGTTGTTTGGAATAATTTTCATATGACAACGATTGTAGGAGAGAGGGTCTAGGGAACCCCGGTCTTGACCAGTTGAATTCCTCTAGTCAACCACCATGAACCAACTTGCTAGCTTGACATTCTCTTGCCTTTTGGGACTCATTGAGGATCATATATGCATAAGATGATGATATGTGAAGTATCACTTGAAATATTTGATCAATTGGTGAAGAAACTTGTTGAAGAAGTTACATAAGATACCCAAATGAAATAGGGTTTCCAAGGAAAACCAATTCCAAACTCTTGATGATTTCTTGATAAAAATAACATGTGAAGATCATGGGGATTCATATATGATACTTAGAGCTATAGTAAACCAAATCTTGATTGATTTCCTTACAATGAGGGACTTAAACCCTAAATGTGAGCTTGATAGAGCATATGTGAGCATGTGCACTACCTACAAAAGAGTTAAACTATACAATGACATATTTTTGGTATTTGGGTTAGTAAAATGAAGTATGATACAATCAAATGGTGCTTGGTGATCTCTCCTAATGCAAACCCAATGAATTAGGGGTAAGGAGGATACCAAGGTGTGATCCCAATGCTAATGCATATGATGAGAAATAGCATGAGGGATCTTAGGGTCAAATTGGGGTCTTACAGGGATCTAAGCAAAGTGTTGGGGATGCTATGAATAAGATCATCACATTCCTCAATAATTAACAAATTCTTCTTGTAAATTGTGAAATAAACCAATTCCAAGGTGATGATAATCAGATGTGATTCACACAAAGGAGAAACTACCGAAGTTATGCAACATAATTATGCAAATGAGAACCAAATAAAGGTTCCGGATCTTCAGGGTCTAATCATAAGATCGGGGGATACCAAACATGAACAATTCAGCTGGGGAACATGAATTTGCAAAAGGTATCAATCATTAGTTCAACTAGAGATGAGACCCACTGGCTTTACCGGGGATGATGAAATATTCGGGGAGAAACGCATCAACCAAGCCTGGGATAAATGAAGAACTGTTGGGGAGGAAAATAGTTACCACACTAACTTCTTGGGGAAGACCATCAATGCTTCACACTTCAAGACTTACCTGTTCTCATATTATTGTTGACATTCCTTGGCGAAATCGATTATTCTTAAAGTGATTATTTTTATTATTTTAAGAAAAACAACTATTATTCATTAATTTATTTCAAAATTATCATCATAAAAATTCAATCTTATTTAGCCGAAGTAAATAAGAATAGAATCAATTGGATAAAAGCTTAACTTTATTTAATAGAATGGTAGTCCTTAAATGACGAGACTCCATAGATCTTTATAAAGTTTGAAAATGGTAATTTACATGGAAAATGGCTACATTGAATACAATGATCACTAGTCTCCCTACCAACTTCAACATCCATTATGTTTGCTTCAGTTGAGAATGATGAATCAGAACCAAATGACTTGCTCAAAACCGGTTTCAAAGATCGGGACCAGCCGAATGCAATTACTTGCCACAATCCCTAATTTTTGCCTATATTGCCCCAAGATGTGGTACTCAATCTACCAGGATAAATTTTATGATTTATGTGTCTAACTTTTTCTTGGATCGCCCTTTCGAGTTTTCAATCCACCAAGACGCTAATTTTTTCCTAAGCCGCCCTTTCGGGTCTTCAACTTAGCGAGTTGTTCTTTTTTTTAGACGAAGTGTTTCTTGACTGCATCGGCATTCATAGGATGAGTCAACTCTTCACCATTCATAATTGTAAGAATAAAAGCACCACCTGAAAAGGCTCTCTTAACAATATATGGGCCTTCATAATTAGGAGTCCATTTGCCCTTAGCATTAGGTTTGAAAGATAAAATCTTCTTGAGCACGAGGTCACCTTCTCTAAACACACGAGGCTTGACCTTGTTATCAAAAGCTTTCTTCATTCTCTGCTGATACAACTGACCATGACACATGACAGTTAATCTCTTCTCTTCAATCAAATTCAGCTGGTAATGTCTGGTCTGACACCGTTCAGCTTCTGTCAACTTGACTTCCATCCAAACACGCAATGATGGGATCTCAACCTCCACGGGGAGCACGGATTCTATACCATAACCAAGAGAGAAAGGGGTTGCCCCTGTTGAAGTACAGATGGATGTACGGTACCCATGTAAAGCAAATGGGAGCATTTCATGCCAATCCTTATATGTCACAACCATCTTTTGAATGATCTTTTTAATGTTCTTACTCGTAGCTTCAACAACCCTATTCTTCTTGGGTCTGTAGGGGGAATAATTATGATGTGCAATCTTTAAGTCTTTGCAAAGAGCTTCCACCATATTATTGTTCATGTTCGATCCATTATCAATAATGATCTTGCTCAAAACACAATAACGTCATATAATTTGATTCTTCATAAACCTCACAATAACTTACTTGGTCACATTTGCATACGATGCCGCTTTAACCCACTTTGTGAAGTGATCAATATCCACCAGAATGAAACGATGTCCATTCGAAGCTTTGAGCTCTATTATACCAATCATATCAATTCCCCACATTGAAAAGGGCCATGGAGAGGAAATGACATTCAACAGTGTCGGAGGAACATGAATCTTATCTGCATAAATTTGACACTTGTGGAATTTCTTCACAAACTTGCAACAGTCAGATTCCATTGTCAGCCAATAGTAACCTGCTCTCAACATCTTCTTTTCCATAGCATGTCCATTGGAATGAGTACCAAAGGAACCTTCATCGACTTCAGTGATCAATAGGTCTGCTTCGTGTCTATCCATGCATCTGAGCAAAACCATATCGGAGTTTCTCGTATACAACACATCACCATTCAGGTAGAAATTGCCAGCTAATCTCCTCAAAGTCTTCTTATCTTTCAAAGATTCCCCAAACGGGTGAATCTGACATTAGAGGAAACATTTGATATAGAAATACCATGGCTTTTCATTTTTGACTTCTTCAACATCAAACACATGAGCTGGCCTATCAAGATGCATCACAGTCAAATTGGGAACTTCATTCCAAAACTTCACCACAATCATTTAAGCCAATGTTGCAAGAGCATCTACCATCCAGTTTTCATCTCGAGGGATATGGTAAAATTCCACCTTTGTAAAGAAAGTTGAAATCCTCCTCGCGTAGTCTCTATATGGTATCAAATCGGGTTGATTTGTCTCCCATTCACCCTTGATCTGATTCACAACCAAAGCTGAATCTCCATAGACATCAAGATATTTAATTCTGAGATCAATGGCCTCTTCAAGCCCCATAATGCAAGCTTCATACTTAGCCATATTGTTTGTACATTTGAAAGATAATCTAGTTGTAAACGGAAAATGAGTGCCTTGAGTAGTAATAATCATTGCCCCAATGCCATTACCATAAGAATTAACAGCTCCATCAAATGCCATGCACTAACAGGAACCTGGGTCTGGCCCTTCTTCAAGCAATGGTTCATCACAATCTTTCGTCTTCATGTACAAAATCTCTTCATCAGGAAAATCATACTGCACAAATTGATAATCTTCAATTGGTTGGTTAGCCAAATGGTCAGCCAAGACACCACCCTTTATAGCTTTCTGAGATCAGTATTCCATATCATACTCAGATAACAACATCTGCCAATGGGCAATCCTCCCAGTTAAAGCAGGCTTCTCAAAAATGTACTTGATTGGATCCATTTTGGATATCATCCAGGTAGTATGATTCAACATATACTGGCGCAGACGCTTAGCAGCCCAAGCCAATGCGCAACAAGTCTTTTCAAGCACATAATACCGAGTCTCACAGTTGGTGAATTTATTACTGAGGTAGTAAATCACATATTCCTTCTTTCCAGATTCGTCTTGCTGACCAAGAACACAACCCATACTTTCATCAAGCACACTAAAATACATGATCAAGGGTCTTCCTTAAATAGGCGGAGACAGAATCAGAGGGTCAAGCAGATATTCTTTGATACTATCAAAAGCTTTCTGCAAATCCTCGGTCTAATCACAAGACTGATCTTTCCGAAGAAGCTTGAATATAGGCGCACATGTGGCAGTCATATGCGATATAAATCTTGAGATATAATTCAAGCGGTCAAGAAATCCTCCGACTTGCTTCTTAGTTTTGGGTGCAGGCATTTCTTGTATTTCTTTGACCTTGGCAGGATCAACCTCAATACCCTTCTCACTAACAATAAAGCCCACCAACTTACTAGAACAAACACCAAAAGTACACTTATTGGGATTCAAGCGGAGTTTGTATTTCCTCAAACGCTGGAGTAAATTCAACAAATGCTCAACGTGTACTTCTTCATCACTTGACTTGGCAATCATATCCTCAACATAAACTTAAATCTCTTTATGCATCATATCATGAAAAAGAGTGGTCATAGCTCTCTGGTATGTTGCACCAGCATTCTTTAGACCGAAAGGCATCACTCTATAACAGAATTTTCCCCAGGGTGTAATGAATATGGTCTTCTCCATATCTTCAGGTGCCATCTTGATTTGATTATATCCGGAAAATCCGTCCATAAATGAAAATACTTTGGATTTAGTTGTATTATCTACCAACATATCAATGTATGGCAGAGGAAAATCATCTTTCAGACTAGCTTTGTTCAAATCTCTATAATCAACACACATGCAGACTTTTCCATCCTTCTTAGGAACAAGCACAATATTGGCCATCCACTGCGGATATTCGGGGGTTACAAGAAAACTAACATCAACTTGCTTATGCACTTCCTCTTTGATCTTCACTACCATATCAGGATGAGTTCTTCTCAACTTCTGCTTGACCGACGGGCATTTTGGCTTCAACGACAATCTATGCTCCACAATCTCAGAATCAACCCAAGCATGTCTTAATAGGACCAAGCAAACACATCAGAATAATCTCAAAGAAGATCAATCAACCCTTTCTTAGCTTCTGGACACAGCTGAGACCCAATCTTGACTTCTTTCACATCATCCTCGGAACCTAAGTTGACTAGTTCAATCTGCTATTCAAACGGCTAAATGGCTTTTTCCTCAGGCTCAAGTAAACGAGATAATTCATCAGATACTTCTTCATCGTCATCCTCTTCTTCAGCTTCAAACACAGGGAAATTAAAGTTTGGAGAGGGAGTAGGATCATTGTATTCAATGGGTTTGAGAACCAACCTACATAACGATTTGATATTTTGATTTTAGAGAAGTGGAGTGCAAACAAATATTATGCAGGTGGAAAATTATTATTTATTTATGTTTTTTGTGATTACCATTTTCGAAGAAGCAAAAAGTAGAAATAAAACCTCATAGATGTGGATGAATAAAATTGTATTTTATTAATGATAATAATAAAAATGCCCAACAATGTTCACTTCTCCCTTAGGCATAGGAGAAGGATTTTTTTTAAAACAATAAAAAATACAAATTACTTACAACGGTGAATGACAACAGGAACGTCAACAGCAACCCAATTGTTGCAAGTCTTGCCATGCGTCACAAAGTTGGCGCAACCTTCGTCTTCATCACCAATGTCCTCAATAATGGCAGTTGAGTGTTGATCATTCCCATGAATGAACCCTCCACTGCAGAAAATTGGTTGCATAACTTTGACTTTGGCGTCGAACGACCCTGGTTGAAATCCCATTCCGGCTCTATTCTTGTTCTCAGCGACCTCTACAACACGACCCCATTTGTTAATGTTGCCAGCCTAAATAGCCTCTTGTGCATCTTTCAAAGAAGACATGGGTGCCCCAGTTCCCTTTATTTCATCAGCAATAGATAAGGCTTAGAACGACGTCCCAACCTCCTCATCAGAATCAACGTACGTGAAAGATGATAGATGCCTCACCAATAATTCCTTCTCTCCACTAATAACGACAATTTTGCCGTTCTTCACAAATCTCAGCTTCTAGTGTAGAGTAGACGTCACTGCTCCAGCTTTATGAATCCATAGACTTCCCAACAAGTAACTGTAGGCCGGGTGGACATCCATTACCTAGAAAGTAATCTGGAAATCACTCGGACCTATCTTCACTGGAAGGTCCACTTCGCAAATGACAGTTTTACGAGAACCGTCGAACGCTTTGACAATCACGTCGTTGTACCTCATTGGGGCGCCTTGATAAAAGAGTCTTGATAAAGTTGATTTCGTAAGCACGTTTGAAGATGACCCTGTATCAAACAACACATTGGATAGAGCATCCTCTTTGCAATTCATAGAAATGTGCAGCGCCAAATTGTGATTTTTTCCTTCCTCAGAAAGCTCTTCATCACAAAAACTCAGATTGTTACAAGAAGTAATGTTGGCAACTATGTGGCCAAACTGATCCACAGTCACATCGTGCTCAACATAAGCCTATTCTAGCACTTTTTGCAATGCCTCTCTATGTGCTTCATAATTCATCAGTAGTGACAACACGAAGATTTTTTACAGAGTCTGGAGCAGCTGCTCCACCATATTGAATTCACGTCTTTTAATCAACTTTAACCCCTCATCATCATCGTTAGTCTTCAACTTGCTGGACTCACCAAATTGACACGTTGGAGCACTAACCGGATTCACTACTGGAATCTCTGCTTTCTTACTTGCTGAAACATCTTCCACAGCCTTCGGAAACACTGAACTAAATACACGACCGCTACGGGTCACCTTTTCTATATCTGCAATGTTCACCACAGAGTCTGCAACTGGTAGAGTAACCTCTTGACCATCTTCAAGCATGGTGGCATTGTACTGATACGGCACAACTTTATTGAATGCATACGGGGTAGGGCCCGCTAACCGTATAACCAACGGTGATACCGATCTATTAACGCTATTGTTGTTGCTACTATCAAACTGAATAACTAACCACTCAGGGGTCTTAAACACTGGTACAATAACATTCACATCTCCCATATCCCTCGACTGTTGAAGCTGGATTACATTCTCATCCATCAAGTTCTGGATATCCCTTTTGACGACCATACACCCACGGGGGTTCACGCTACAGATTGCACAACCATCATGGTCATGTTCACAGTCACTGATTAAACATAAGGTATTATGAGTATCTACTAGAGATCTTCGGATACGTCTTACATCAAAAACTCGGAAGCTCCCTGGACAACTGTCCACCATGTTGACAAAAGCGTTACCATGAGCAGGCAACGAATTGGCCTTTACATTCGGCGCTCTATCCTTAAAGGACACCATACCACTCTTCACAAGCTTTTGAACCTCATATTTCAATGGATAGCAGTTCTCTATGTCATGGCCAGGGGCTCCCTGGTGAAAAGCACAATGAAGGTCGAGTTTGAACCACCATGGTAGTGGCTCAATAATTTGCGGAGGATTTCTTGGCTTGATTAGATTCTTGAGGACCAATGATGTGTATAATTTTGCATACGTCATAGGAATAGGGTCAAATGAGACCTTCTTCCTCTCGAAGTTTTGTTGGTGATTATCGTTGTTGTTGTAGTTGGTTCTTTGTTGCGGTTGTTGATGTTGTTGTTGCTGAATTGGAACTGATTGATTAGAATTGTTGGAAAAAAACAGAATTACTAAAGAAACTTGATGTTGATGTTGACGAGGTTGAGAACTCTTTATCACATGAGGCTTCCTCTTCCTCCCCACTGATACCGAATTACTTTCTCCCTCCTTCCTCTTGGAGAAACTCCCACCATATTTCTTGCTGGATGATGCTTCTTCTTAAGACAAATGTCCTTCACGGACTCCTTCTTCTAGCCTCATCCCCAGGTTTACCATTTCAGTAAAAACATTGGGGGCACTCGCAATCATACATTCGTAATAAAACAAACTCAACGTCTTCAAGAAGATATTTGTCATCTCTTTCTCTTCAATAGGTGGACTTATTTGAGCAGTAAGCTCTCTCCATCACTGTCCAAACCCATATACCACCTCAAGGAAGCTCCAGTCAAACTGTCTTGGAAATAGTGAATCAACAACTGATCATTATCAGTTTGAGTAGATATTTTTCTGTCATGCATCACAAGATGGCTTATAGGGCAAGTATTCCCTTTGTACTTTTCAAAGACGGGGACTTTGAATTTCAACGGAATCTTAATATTATGGACCAAGCAGAGTTCAACAACACTCTTCCCAACAAGTCTCTCCCTCTCATAGTCTTCAACTCTTTGCACTGCTTGAGGAATTGATCTTTCATCTCATTCATCTTCTCATATACATTTGGGCCCTCAGACGGCTCAGAATGGTAGATAGTGTCCTCAACACGAGGCAAAGTGTGAACAATTGGAGGTGGCACTTACATGACTGGGCTAGATGCCGGCAGAGAAACAAAGGTGGGTGCATATCCTTCTGGAATTTTTTTTGATGGCATTCCACAAGGAAACCCAGCAGGCATGGAGGGAATGGATTTACTGGCATCAACAACAAGAACAGTTGAGGTAGCAACCTCAAAAATAATAGTTCTCTAGGGAGGAGTTGCAAGAGTTGGTGATGATTTGTTCTATTTAGCAATCACAAATTCCATCATAGCCATTAATCTGGTGATCTCGTCCTTCAGCTTTCAGTTCTCTTGCTCTAGATGCTCCATGATCTTTGGTTGATTAGCATGAGTATTGTAACGGTGAGTCAGCTTGGCTGATGCACAGAAGAAGAATTGATAAGACATATGGCAGAAGAAAACCTGTTATACAAATGATGCATGAAATGCAATGTTTTTGATTTGTTTAATTTCAAGGAACATATGAAGTCCTATTCACAAATATGCATTCAAATAATAAAAATTATAACAAATTGATTGCCCATAAAATCTCTTTTTATTCATAAAATTTTAGAAGGATTACACTGAGTACAATTTCAGATACCAAAATAAAAATTCAAGAGGAAAAGAAACTATGATCCTAAGGATCCCTTAGCAACTGCATCAAATGATCTGGTTGTGGGTGCATACTTCCTTCGGATGCATCAAATCTCGGACTCAAAGAATGTCTTCATCTGAGCCTTCTCAAGAACTAGCTGATCAACGATATACTAGGGGAAGGTAGACCTTCTGGCTCTCTCTATCTCTTCATTGCTCGGTCTTCAAGAATCTCAATAAGCGCATCCTTGTCTTTTGACTCAAGCTGCAAATCTTGATGCTTTCGACTCAAAGCATGGAACCGCTCTTCCCACATATCCTTCTCTTGCTTCATCTTGGCAAGTGCGTCTTCCAACTCCTCTACATCTTGGTTAGGGAGGGTTGATGGCTCAGCCACAACCATAGACATAGGTCTTTCACAGGCGTACGACATCTTCAGCTCCAAAGCTCTCTTTCTTCACCCAAATAGTGTAAGCTTCCAAAGCTACACAGTTGCAAGGACCAAGCTCAGATCTTCCTTTCCTATGCACATTATGACAAGCATGTAATACAGACAAAAGCTTCCCATGACTTTGCTTGAAGTCCAAGGGATCTAGTACAAAGGATGACAACTTTCTTAGCTCTTTCAAATTAGGACATCTGAAACTGTACTTCTTAGTGTTCCTTCGTCCATAATCCATGTGTCATACCCCAATTTTGTCTTGGCATTTTAAAGTTTTCATAAATTCGATTTTAATTTCAGTTTGCATCATATGTATAGCATGACATGCATTTCATCATGAATAATATCTAAAATATCAGTCGGAATAAATTCTCGAATATACAGACAAATTGGTTAAATCATTCCTCAAGTACGCGCAAAATCAGCAGGTAAAAAGTTTCGAAATCAAGCTTGCAGACGTCAGTATTATTCATTTATGGCTCACGTAGTTTAACCTGGTGTGCTAGTTATATTTTTCGACGACTTTTTCAGTTGCATTTTAATCCGCCCGAGCCTTTTAACCGATCAAAATTTATTTCAAAATTAAAAGAAACGTTCTATTTTTCCAATAAGTTTATTTCGTGTTGATCATTTTAGTGCATCCGATTTAGTTTTTTGAACAAATTTTTGTCCGACTTTTATTCATTTTTATTCGTTTTATTTTTATTCTTATGTCAAATTAATCAGAATAATTAAATAGAGTTTTCTACCATTTCATTCTATTTTTATCATGTTTATTTAAAAAGGTATGAATTTTAGTTATTTTAATCTCATTAATTAAAACTTCTAGGATAGGAAACTTTGACATTATAAATAAATGTGTGTTTTTATTCAATTCGGACCTTTGGATCAAGACTAATCAATTGTTTACATTTTCTATCCATGTCAACTCTATGTAACCAATCAAAATTAAGA
This sequence comes from Lathyrus oleraceus, assembly GCF_024323335.1. Taxonomy (NCBI): domain Eukaryota; kingdom Viridiplantae; phylum Streptophyta; class Magnoliopsida; order Fabales; family Fabaceae; genus Lathyrus; species Lathyrus oleraceus. The sequence goes on along the minus strand of NC_066584.1, from coordinate 190,445,761 downwards.
AAAATAATTGAATAAAATAAGTGTACTCCTTCCATTCATGAGAAAATGGCATTGGAAAAGCTCTCCCATTTTCTCTACATTTGGCTGATAGTCCAGCCTGGCATATATTGGTCATTCTCATTTTAAAATATCTCCTTGACATGGTGGTCCCAGACTTTTTCAAAACGGTCACCGATAACAATTGAAAAGGATATCCATTCTCTCTATTTTGGGTGGCCACCAATCACATGGGGAGGAAATCCACTTGTTAAGGAAAAAGACATGTGACACTTTTTTAAGAAAAAGTTGAATACTCTCATTGGGGTCACTAATAAATTGGCTACAAAACAGAAAAAGAGAGGAGGGGGAATCTTCTTCCCTAAAAACGGCCCTCACCCCATTTCTTCCTCAGTCCAACCGTCAACATCACCTTCTTCGTTTGTTTCCACCCTTTCAACCACAAACCACCGCGGTAAACACCTTTGAAACACCACCCACATAATAGTCACTACCATGACAAAACCTGCATGTTATGAACTGCTTCCATCAAGCCTTGGTTCCACCATAACGTACAACTCGTGTACCACCCCCTTTCAACATGTTTTAACAACAACACAACCATCTCCTCTCTAAATAATCACCTCAAATCTCTTACAAACCTTCCATACCAACTGTTCATATTTTCCTAGCACTCACACAAAAATGAAAATGAACTTCCAATCGAAACCGCAACACCGAACATCTTATACAAATCGCCACCACCACTAAACTGTTTAAATAAACCGTCAACACCGTCGCATCAGCCAAGTAACACACACACCACCTTATAGTAACATCTCGTAGCCACTTTCGCCCGTAAAAATTTTGTTCAACAACATCCCAACAACTCAAAGTTTTAACTATTCTGATACAGTAGCAACTCGCACTTCCGGTAACGCTTCGATTCAACTTTGCATATTATATTCTTCTTGTACATATTGTTGTTACATTTTCATAATGGTATTTAGAGTGGAAGAATTGTTGTCATTCATGTTGTCTTTTAAATGTTTGAATTTCTTTAGCAGTAGTGGCAATTCGGTGAAGTTAAAGAATAGCGGCAGTTTGGAAATTTGGTGATGATGAACAACAATATTTTCTTACTAAGGGTTTACGTTTTTTCAGGATGAATAGTTGTTTTCTTTTAAGACATGTTTTCTTAGAACAGACATTTGTATTTTGCAAATAACTTTTATACTTTAATTGTCATCTATGTTAATAGTCATATAGGATAGCATTTGTAATATTCATTGTTTTTCAAACACATGATATTTGCAATATTGGTAGTTTGGAATGAGTTAAATTTGCTTTGCATTGATAGGTTTCAATACTGTAACTTTATAATTTTAACTTATATCTTGTTACTTTATTTGACTTTTTAAAAAAAGAGGCAAATGATTTTGATGTTTTGGGCTTAATTTTGACCTTTGATTCAAGCCTATCTAGCTCTTGTTATTAACACCCATTTTAGATTTTATATGTTTTATAGGTTGCGTTAAGTTGCACTTTTTTTATTTTTGATCACGATGAATGCGATACTTTTGGTGATATTGCTCTAATGGTATTAGTTTATGTTGTTGCCGTTTAATTTTTCATTGTATTTTTAAATCGGATATTTATCCGCGGATTTGGCAATTTTATGCCGATATGTCGCCAAATTTCAATAAATTGAGAAAACATTTTCACCGCATTGTGATCTCACGAATGATATAAATCATGTTGTCATTTCGTACGAACCGGCTTTTGAGCACATTATCCTTTTGAATCAACATTGTTACTTATTCCGTTCTCATCCTAATTAAATTAACTAATTAATTAAATTTTATTTATTTAGCAAATTTGGATTAATTAATTTCAATTAACTTGATTATTTGATTTAATTAAATAATTTTGATAATTAATCTTAATTAACTTAATTAGTCAATTTAATCAAACTTTAATCAATTAATTTTGATAATTCAATATTGATCGACTTATTCCATTCTCACAAATTCATAATCATTTTTTAAATGATCAATTCGATTTCATAATCATCCCATCTTCATATCATTTCCAAGCTAGACCGGTTCGATTTCATTGCCAAATCAATATGACTTCTAAGAACTTTCTTTTATAACTTAAGCTTTGGATGAAAAGGAGAATGGGAGACGTTCGCCTGACTATCTCTCAAATATTTGAATGATTGGCGATCGCCATATTGCTCAAATTTTTGTCCTCCGATTAAAATTCTTTAAATGAGCTTTGGATGAAAAGGAGAATGGGAGGCGCTCACCTGACTATCTCTCAAATATTTGAATGATTGGCACTCGCCATATTGCTCAAATTTTTGTCTTCCAATTAAAATACTTTAAATAAGCTTTGGGTGAAAAAGAGAATGGGAGGCGTTCACTTCACTGTCTCTCGAATATTTGAATGATTGGCGCTCGCCATATTGCTCAGACTTTCATATTCCGATTAAAATACTTTAAGTAAATTTGGATAAATGAATGGGTGGCGCTCACCTCATTATTCCTTGAATAAGTAAGTGGGAGGTGTTCGCCTCACTACCATGCATATTCGATTTCCGCAAACAATTTTCAATAATAATTTGAATGAAAAGGGCATAGGAGGCATTCGCCTTATTACTCCTCGAATAATTGAACGATTGGTGTGCACCATATTGCTCAATTTTGGTCGTTCTTCTAAAAAATACCAACTGCACTAAACTAAATTTCTCGCCCCCCGTGCGACCAACAACTTAACTCTTTTCAGAAAGAACACTATTTAATCCTTATCATTCTATTCCGTTGAGAGTAAACAAACCAATGTTTAGCCTTTAGAACGTGATCTAAACAGTTATTCTTTAAAAGACACCAACAAACCGTAGTTCCCCGAACTACGAATGCTCTAATTTCCTTATTGCACCATAAGGATACTTAGGCACAAGATTGCGAGATCTTGACGAGCACACTAATAAAAAACCTCCAATTTCCCCCTTCTGAGGTTTCCATTCATCTCTTTTAAATATTTTTATCACTCGAAGAGAACAAACAACATAAGCTAACATTCAAATCGCAAATTAGACTAAAAGGTTTCCATTGAGTACAACGGACGTGAGGGGGCTAATACCTTTCCCTTGCGTAATCGACTCCTGAACTCGAATATGCTTGCGATGACCATCATTCTATTTTCTAAAGATTTTATCGGTATTTCCCTATTCCTTCATTGGGATAAATAAAGTTTGGTGGAGACTCTGTTCGAACTAAATTTTTTCCACGACCATCGTGAGGAATCATATATTTCGAGATGCGACATATGACGACTCTACTGGGGACATAGCTCCAAACTAGAGAGAGTCAAGCCTAATTTAGTTCAATTTGCTATGAATGTTAAAATATTGTTTCTTTATTCCATATTACTTCTGTGCATCTTACTGTATTATTTATGTTATGTGATTTATTCTTATACTATATTGGGTGGTCTATGGTGCTTGATGCGTGTTGTAAGATAAGCTTTGTACCCGAGCTTTTAGAAGAACTTAGAACCAGGAGTTGTGTAGTATTGAACCGAGGGGTCTACACCTCATTGAAACAATATGAAGACTCCACCTTGAGTAGATTTGTTCATAATTTCCATCATAATATGGCTAGCCCACTATTGCGGGGAAACTTTGAACATGGTCCGTGACTCTAGGAATGTCGCCTTAACCCAAAGTTTGTTTTCATGGTTGGCGATTGTGTAGTATTGAACCGAGGGGTCTACACCCTTTTCGAAGAATACAAATATCCCACTTAGTTTAGATCGATTCAAAACTTTCATCATGATGTGTCCAGCCCACTATTGCGAGGAAGTTTTGAACATGATCAGTGACTCTAAGTTCTTTCCTTGAAAACACAACCTTAGAGGCTACCCTTGGGATTTTTAGTAATCAGAAACACATATACTTCCTTCTATTACCCTGACTTACACGACATACATGTGATCATGATTATTGCATTGTATTCCCTTGCATATAAAAAACATGACAAAATTTCATACATTCGTATATCATCAACATGGATTGCATATCATTTTCATAAACCAAAAAAAATTATCCTGCCTTTTTTCCCATTACCAGCAGGATGATTTCACGACCCTCGTACTGAACCCTTGAGAGCTACTTAAAGACAAGGGAACACTGAGAACATAATCAAGTTGAGCTGAAAATGGATATGAACAACATTAAAGGTAAGATAGACCATATGTTGGAAGCTACACTAGCTGAGTTGAAGGATAATCTTCAGCATGTCGTCACAGAGAATTTTAGTTCCTCATCAGGCTTTACTGTAATTACCAAGCCAATGCATAACCCTCTGCGTGACTATGATCCTCCAGAAGTGAATATCCCTACTCAATCCCAGTTGATGTCATTGACCAATCCTGATGTTGAAAGGCTTCATGCCCTTGAGGCGAGAGTCCGAGCAATGGATGTGAATGACAATCTTAGGCATGATATGTGCTTAGTTCCAGGCCTAGTGATCCCTCCAAAATTCAAATTAGCCATCTCCGAGAAGTACAAAGGGGATAGTTGTCCAAGGAATCATTTGGTGATGTTCTTCCGAAAAATGGCATCACATACTCACGATGACAAGCTGATGATTCACTATTTTTAAGATAGGTTGATTAGAGCATCGTTGCGCTGGTATACAAAATTGAAAAGAAACCATATTCAGCCATGGGAAGACTTAGCCAGTGCTTGTTTGAAGCAGTATAACTACAACTTGGACATGGCTCCATATCGAAGGCAGCTGCAAAGCTTATCCCAAAAGAGCAACGAATCCTTCAAAGGGTATGCCCAGCGATGGAGAGAATTGGCAGCCCAAGTGCAACCACCGCTCTTGGATAAGGAATTGGTTGACTTGTTTATAGATGCCTTGCAGAGTCATTACTTTGAAAGGATGGTAGGAAATGTGTTATCAGACTTCACCCACTTAGTGACAATTCGACAACGCATTGATAGTGCCCTAAAAAGTGGAAGAATCCAAGACGCCTCGAGCATCCAAGCTAGCGAGACAGAATCCCTCAACAATTCCCAAAAGGAAGAAGAGGATGAAGCCAATGCAGTCATAACAGAAGTTTGGTATTCACATGGTGCACCAACAAGACCTTATGATCTGTTATCTTTTCAGTGCTCACCGGTTCCAACACCATGCTATCCTTATAGGCAACGAACAACGCCTATATCACCATACCAACAACCATGGACTGCTCCTTACGCAAATCAACAATCTCGTGCTTAAGGATATCAAAATCAACCTTTGAACAAATCTAGGCCTCGAAATAATCTGGAAAGAAGGAATGCTCCTCTCGATCCAATTCCTATGTCATACAGTCAACTTTTGCCATGTCTGATTCAAAGCTCACTGGTGGAGCCCAAGCCTCTCAGGCCATTTCCAGAACCATACCCACTTGGGTATGATCCTGATATGCAATGTGGATACCATGCTGGATCAATAGGGCAGTCAACTGAAAACTGCAATGCTTTCAAGGCCAAAGTGCAACAATTGATTGACAAAAAGTACATATCCTTTTCAGAAGTAAGCTTGTTGGTGCATGTCAACCTCTCACACAAATGAGTTCGAAGACTTCATGGAGTTCCTTCTAATGCCAATAATTTAGACATGAAGACATCCTCAACATTGGCAATCTTTGGACGTTTTTATCATTGCATTTGTAATTTCTTTGTTGATTAAATGCTACTTGTTTTTAAAGTTTGTTGTCTTAAATGGTAATATTAATGAAGTAATCATGCATGTTTTGAATCAATTATCTCACATTTGCTCATTTGTCTTCTCTTATATAAAAAAAAATACATCCATGTTTCTCACACTTCACTTTCTTTATTATAACTATTGTTTTAGAAAAGATTTGAGGGAGGATGACGAAAACAAAATACCCATAATTGCTTACTGTATGCTTTCGGATAAAATCCTTCTAATGATACAAGCATTGTTTTAAATTCCCAAACACTGGAGAGATAAGGATTTAATCCATAGTCAACCACTTCGAGCCTAGAAGTAGGTGTTTCCTTCGGATATACAAACCCTTATGTCTAACCTGGGGCATGGTAGTGTTCAGTTAATCTGACTACACATTTGAATTACAAGATGAAACATCCCGTCTGAGGATCAACCATATGATGTTCTTCACACACATCCTGAAGTGTAGAAGGAACCATGCAAAATCCAAAAGTTATGTCGATTGTTCTTCAATGACCAATGACTTGGCAGTCATAATTTTTCAATAAAAGAGCTCGCTAAGTCGAACACCCGATAAGGCGACTTGTAAAAAAACTGGGGCAATCCCGATGGACTAAAGCTTCAAAAAATGGTCCAAGCAAAAGTTAGGGATCAAGAAAAAAATCTAAAGAGGTCACGAAAACCCTCAACAAAACAAAACAAGATTAAGTGACCACCATACCAAAATCAAAGGGTCACCGACATCCAAAAAACGAAATAAGGTGGCTTCCATTTCAAGAGACCCTGAATTACCATCTTTATCCTTAAATCTTCAAAAGGACGAATGTGTATGTTGAATTAACTGAGCGTTGGATTGGAGTTTATCAAGAAGAAGGGTGGGTACAAAAACAATTTTGAGTCTCATATCCTTTGTTTCGATAACCATGAACCATGCTGTAGCGGGGTATTCGTTACCTTATGGATTATTGACTAAACCAAAAGTAAGCATACAATTCGAGTCGCCACCGCACTTCTATTTATCCAAAGGAATGGTTAGAAAGCGAACAAAAACGTAATAGTTTTATCGAATCAAAAACTAGTAAAAAAGTCAGAGATCGGGGTAAGGGGGTTGGTTATGCAATGGGAAGGTTTTAAGCACCCAAAACATCCTAGGTACTCCTAGCGAGCCCTTTTCACATTTGTTGTAAGGTTGGTATTTTGTGAAAAAATTGTTTGTGCAAACATGATTGGGGAGATGAGAGAAGAATATACAAGTTATTTACAATTTTGTGTTTGAATGGATAAACCCATTGCCTACGTACCATCTTAAAAAAAGAATAGGATCAAAACCTCGTAGTTCGGGGTAAAAATCCCAAAAAAAACAAGTTGGTGAATTGATTGGTCCAAAAGCCTTAAGGTCTTTTGTTATCCAAGGGAGAAAACTCAACCTAAAACCACAATTCCACCATGTGAGGATAGCTTCAACATTCTAGTGAGGGGTTAACCCTATAATAAGCATGGAAGACTCATTGTCCATCACTAAGGATATAGGTGAGTATTACATCTTCCTCAAGGATAACTTAAACCTAATAGCTAAAGGTTATGAAACATTTTTGATAAGAAAGTGGCCATTGAAACCACAAAAGCATTTGAATGAGTTATATTTACCAATGAAAAATATTTACAAAGTATGGTCAAAGTTGACTTAAAGATTCAATTCAAAATAAGTGTTATGAAAAGAAAGTTTGAAAATCAAAAGCATAATGCTTAGGTTTCTAATGTTTGAAAATAAGTGTTAATGTTTGCACAAAAGTTTTGGCTTGGGTTAGAATGGAGGGAAGAAGAAGAATGGCTAAAGTTCTAATCATACAAGAGATGAAGGAGAAGAAACAAGACCACAAATGGAGTTCCTCTCTTGAGATCATATTGATGATCCAAGTAGCTCCCATCCTTTGGAATAAGCAAGCAAATATGTATACTCAAGCAATCAATCAATCAAGCAAAGCTCTTAGGAATCTTCCAATGGCTCTTGTATCTCTCCCTTTAGAAACACATGACAATGGTTCTTCAATTTGGTTCAAATAGGAATCCCTAACACAAAAGCACACACATCAAAAAGTTCCATGAAGTAAATCAAAAATGTACAAGAGTGAGTTTAGAGATTTGGTCCTTCTAATCCATTTTCAACATTGAGGCATTTTTTACTCCATTTTTGCATAGGGAATATCCTAGAATCTAAGTCCTTTTTGTCCATTTTTTGCATTTTTGGTCCACAACAATCAAAACAAAAGCACAAGCACAATAATATATACACAACTATGTGCTCAAGTGAGCAAAAGGCAAATTGCATTAACATAAACATGTGCTCAAATGAGCAAAGGGCAAAAGCAAATGAGTAATATGTACAGGAATAATAAATTGCATAAATGTAAAGTGCAAGAATTAAATGTTAATGGTTAATGGTTAGTGTTAGAGTTAGTGTGCCATAAGGCAATTTAGCGCTATGTTAAGCAATCGTAATTGGACTTATGTAGAAGTCACAACTATCTGAGGTCGGTCAATAATAATTTAGGCAACAACCCAAGTTAGAGATCTTGATTGGTGAATCAAGCTCCTACAACTTGCCATGCCAAAAAGAAGATGAGAAATGATCTTGTATTGATTTAGGTTCTTTGCTTGATTAGGAAGCAACCTATCCTTAATGCAAAGCCATTCACTTGATCCATGATCAAGATGAATTAGATTTGAATCAAGGAAGGTTAAACCTCCCATATATCAAGGCTAACCACCAATCTTTAACTCATTGATCAAAAAAAGAAGAAGAAGAAGATGAATAATAAAGTGCATTAATGGAAATGAAAGGAGATAATCAACAAGCATTGACCAAGGGTAGAGGAGATCAAGGTCAAACAATAGTAAACAGAAGCAAAATGAAGATTAGAACTCAAGAAACAAATAAAATATTTTTGGTATTTTTTTAAAATTAAAATAATAAAAAAGGGTCAAACTTCAAATTCACTTCAAATCAACTTTGAAAAGTCCAAGTGAATTATCCTAAGTTCAACAAGGTCAAACAAAGTCTGACAAAAAATTTCAGCATTTTTAGAAGTCAGAAACTATTTTTAATCAATTAAAAATGCATAAAAATAACCTAATTGAATTAAAATCTCAAATAAATCTCAAATCAATTAATAAATTGATGAGAATATTTTTCATAGATCTATCATCATTCGAAGAGGTTGGAAAAATATTTTTGTATTTTTTGAATATCAAAAACTATTTTAAATGAATTAAAAATAACCAGAAAAGACAAAATTCCTAAAAAAATATCAAATGATAAAATAAAAAATGTTAAAAATCATTTTTAGAAACTAGAAATTAAAAGAAGAAAAATGCAATTGGTCTCACATTTTTTGGACCAATAATGAAGGAGATATGAATATTTTAAATGAAATGGAATTAAAAGAAAATAAAGAAAATTAAAATCAGAATTTAAAAATAGCAAAAAGCGTGGAGCGTTAGATGCAGAGCTCATTAATTGAGCTGGCAAATCGTGTGGCTCTTGAGCGCGCGCCTACGAAACAACTCAGTCAATGCATCACACATAACCAATTAAAAATTCATAACATTGAGTGGATGGGATCTAATCTGGAAACACAAATGCACGGTCTAGATTTGATCTGGAGACCAGACAATGGTGTACACCACCGTCTTCTCCGGCCAGCTTCCGGCGAAGGCCAAATATGCAGAGAAATAAAAGTTCAAGAAAAGCCACGATCCAGGAACCAAATGAAAGTTGGGGTGATGTACATCACCCCTGTGCCAACCAGATCCACTCTAGATTCCTATTGAGAGAGAAATCAGAGGTTGAATTTTATGGAGTTCAACTGAAACTTGTTGGATTTTGAAAATTCAAAGCTAAAAAAGATTGCCTCTATGAAGAGGACTTCGGACAACACAGCAACAACAAGAAACAAGCAATATATAAGTGGATTCGAAGAAAATAAAATCTGAAGTAAACCTCTAATTTCCAGAGCTTGAGAGCATGATCACTTGATGTTGATGCTTGTAGTATACTCTATGGATCAAGGTGAGCAAGGCTTAGGAACTTTAGATCTAAAAACCAATCAATGAAATTGAAGTTTAGATCTGAAAAATTGAGAGAAAATAGTGAGTTCCTTTGAGTATGGTTGAGGGATTAATCATGCAGCATGTAAGGCGCCCTTAGGTTGCTGAAAAGAGGAGCATTGGCCTTGTATTTATAGCAGATTGCAGTTGATATGCATGAACAAAGCATTGCATGGATGGAAAGGGCCTCCATGCATGGGTCTGTACAGGCGCATGGAGGGCCCAATTCCACTTGGATTTGCAAGCTAATGCCAAAGGGAATCAAAGTGGACGTTCAGATTGAGTGTGCTGAGCTTATGCAATGTAATTTTAATTGATTTCCAAAAATGCACCAATATGTTCATGTTTTCGAAAATGGCATTTCCATAATTGAAACATAACCTTATGAGTAATGGTTAGAAATCTTTTTGCATGAGGATCATTTGTTATGTTGATCGAAACTTCATTTGAAACTTGGAAATTGGTGAAAAGTGATCATGAAGTGTAGGGTGCAAAACATGTACATGTGAAAATTTCAAAAATGGCCAAACTTTAATCCCTTCTGTTTCAATGATGCAAGCTCCAAATGACAAAACCTTCAACATAAAGTTGTATATCTTTTCAACACAATCAATTTGGACTTAAATTTTGAATCATTTGGATTTTTGATGAAGAAGTTATGGGCACTTGAAGTTGGACTTTTTCACATTTTAATGCTTTTGGTCCAAAGTGACCTATAATGTTTTGCATTATCACATGTATTTATTTTAGGATTTTGAAAATTTGTTCAAAATAACAATTGAATTATACATCTTAAAATCTCCAATGCATTTAATCCCATAGCAAAATCATGAAAAATTAATGAGTTATGTTCTTGGGAAGTTGACCCAAAATTAGGGTTTTAGTCAAAATGACCTATAATGTTTTGAAATGGATGATGGCCTTCCAAGCTTCAAATGAATTTTTGATGAACATGAAAGTTGTTCATATGATTCTTAAGAACATTTTTTCTCTTGGGGTCATCTCCATTTGACAAACACATCAAAAGTTAGGTCTCAGTGCACTTCAAAATAGTCAGATGAATTGACTGATCAACTTCTCAAGTCCAAACCTCATATCCTGATGAATTGATGATTGATGACACTCAAATGAGCTAAAATATGCATGAAATGATGAATGGAAGAACTTCCCTTGATTGTATTTGATCATGGGTTGAGGTTACTTCATGGGCAAGGTATAGTTGATGAACAGGTGAATTAGGGTTTCCTTGGAAAACAAGCCTCAAACCCTTTGGTTTGCTTTGATCAAGATGATGAATTGAGATACTTGGGAGGCATATTTGAAGGATGAGTGATTTGGGAACCATTTCCATGCTTGCTTTCATCTCCTCCTAGCCTTATCAATGAGCATAGAATCTCCTAGAAGCTTTGGATCTTGTGACTGCTCAAGCTACAAACAAAAGATGTTAGTGACATATTTTTATGCTTTTGGTTAGTGAATAAAATGAGAAAAGCAATAATATACAATTTAAGCATGCTTGGTGGTCTCAAACCAACTCTCAAGAGATCCCACCCAAAGGTAAGGAGCCAAGATGCTATGATCCTTGAGGCAAATGAAAATGCAATGGTTATGATGCCATGAGGGATCTTAGGGTCAAAATTGGGGTCTTACACATGCCATGTTATAACCCTTAAAAGACCTAGTTGAAGCAGGGTTATTCCTAAAAGCATACTATAGCAAGGTTGCGTAAACTGACTCCTAAAGATTTTCTAATCTTTAACATCGATGTCATTATTCTCACTATGTCCTTCACACTTTAAATAGCTAAATTAGCATTGCGTTTGGACTCATGGTCCATTCGTCGCACACTATCACATCGTTTAAATAAATGTTTTTTTTCAAAACCTGCATGAGTATCACATTAAAATCACCATTTATTAATGAACAATTTTAATTGCAATTCAGCATTTAGCATCAGGGAAATTTCAACAAAGAGCAATCAGAGAAACTTGATCAGAATCAAGATTACCTCATAACCCATGAATCAGGGGCATGTCACCCAGAACATCAAGTTGATTATAGGAAGGTTATTCCAAGAATTGACCAGCCTGAAACAATCTCCAAACATCTGTTAATTAAGGAGAAAATCATTTCAAGAATCGATTGATCCATAGCAAATCATCTAAGGACTCTCTTAATTGGGGAAGATCACCTAGAGGTTCTGTTGGCTAGGGGCAAACCCCTTCAATGTTGAATCAGGGTGAGTTAAGTCGCTTCAACACTCATAGCGGGGCAAGCTACCTCAAGAGCACAGCAAAGTCAACCACTCAAAGAGTCGGTTAATCAAGGATAAATCCTTTCATGACTTAAAATTTTGGGCATGCCATCTCCAAGTTATGGTACAATTGCTTTCGAAATCCTTTCGAGGTAAACTTTCGCAAAGATCCAACTAACTGGGGCAAGATGAGCCACATAGGAGCAAATCCTCTCCATGTTTTCAAGTTGATTGAATCAAAAGCTTTGCCGCAAGTCAGCAACCATGGAATTCGAGACAAGTGTCGGGGAATCATGCTATCACCCCATCCAATAACCTTTTGATAGATAAGAAGCCTTGCTGCAAAGAACCTTTTCTTCCAATACCCACACAGGGGCATTTTGGAAACATACAAATCATTTCATAAATTATCCTCATGCATTAGTCATGTTGCTTTGCTATAGCATAAAACTATGCATATCATGGCATTCATCGGGCCTAACCCCATAACATGAACTTGATAGCAAAAAGCTTTGAAACATAAAATATGACACCAAAGCCCAACATCGCTTGGCAATGCAAAGTCCAGTTCCCGTCTGGCAATTTATTTCAAAGTTCAGTTCTCGTCTGGCAATTTATTTCAAAGTCCAATTATCATTTGGTAGTTTATTTCAAAGCCCAGTCATCGCCTGACAAACCTTTTCAAAGTTCAATTCTCGTTTGGCAATTTATTTCAAAGCCCAGTTCCCATCTGGCAATTTATTTCAAAGCCCAGTTCTCGTCTGGCAATTTATTTCAAAGTCCAGTTCCCGCCTGTCAATTTACTTAAAAGTCCAGTTCTCGTCTGGCAATTTATTTCAAAACCCAGTTCTCGTCTGGAAATTTATTTCAAAGCCCAGTTCCCGTCTAGAAAACCTTTTCAAAGTCCAGTTCTTGTCTGGCAATTTATTTCAAGGTCCAGTTCCCGTCTGGAAATTTCTTTCAAAGTCCAGTTCTCGTCTGATAACTTATTTCAAAGTCCAGTTCCCGTCTGGCAAACTATTTCAAAAGTCAGTTCTTGTACGAAAAATCATTTACCAAATACCAGTTCTCATCTGGTAAATCATCTCTTAATACCAGCTCTTGTCTGGTAGGTCACCTATTTCGATACCAGTTCTCGTCTGGTAGTCTATTTTTCGTAACCAGTTCCCGTCTAGCAAACCTTTTCAAAGTCTAGTTCTCGTCTGGCAATTTATTTCAAAGTCTAGTTCCCGTCTGGCAATTTATTTCAAAGGCCAGTTCCCGTCTAGCAAACCTTTTCAAAGTCCATTTCTCGTCTAGCAATTTATTTCAAAGCCCAGTTCCCGTCTGGAAATTTATTTCAAAGTCCAGTTCCCGTTTGGCAATTTATTTCAAAGTCCAGTTCTCGTCTGGAAACTTATTTCAAAGTCCAGTTCCCATCTGGAAAACTATTTCAAAAATTAGTTCTTATATGACAAATCATTTACCAAATACCAGTTCTCGTCTGGTAAATTATCTCTTAATACCAATTCTCGTCTGGTAGGTCACCTATTTCGATACCAGTTCCCGTCTGGTGGTCTATTTTCCATAACCAGTTCTCGCCTGGTAGCCTACTTTAAAAGTTAGTTCCTATTTGACAAACAAAAACAAATTCAGTCTCGTCTGACATTTCAATTATTTTAACAAGTGCTCGTCTGGTAACATGTCCTTCAAGTTCTGTTCTCATCTGGCAGTTCAATCTTTTTCACCAACTCTCATCTGGAAGTTCACCCTCAAAGTCCAATTCCATTGGCAATCAAAAATAAATCCCTACAAAAAATCCAACTACCCTTTGCATTCCCACATGCATCACATGAATCATTCATAAATGGTTTTCCTACCAAACAGGAAAATTCATCAAAAACAGTCATATCAATCATCACCATACTTATGCATAGCCTTATACAAGATCAAAAAAATCACTCGCATTCCTGCATGCACATCCTAAATATCCCCAGCAATTGCATACTTGCATACATCTCATGCATCGTTCCATGTATGGTACTGCCACCCAAAGTGGACATCATACAAAATTAAACATAACATAATTCAGAATCCAGGGTCAATCATATGTATCCCAGACATTACTCATTTAAAGTCAATAGAGTTATTACCATGCATGTGCTCGTTGAATTACTTCCCAGCAAGTCATTCTTCAACTTTATGGTTGATAATGATATACCCCAGCATCTTTGCTATCATTGCTCGCCAAGCAGAGGTTACCCTAAAAAGTCTCTTATGGGCTTTTCCCCTGCAGAGCATTTCTAGTAAATCTCCTCCAAAAGGAGTCTTTTCTGAACTATTTCCCCCAACAAATGAACATTTGCAATACTGCTTCATTAATCTGAAGAGTCTCATTTCTTTTTAGAGATACTGCTCTAGTATCCTCGAAGAGTCTTAGATTTAATTAAGGTATCATTCCCTTGTTGGAATATCTTGATTATATCATATAAGATATTGCTTCGTTGATTCAGAGAATCTCATCTATCTGTTTGAGATACTGCTTCATTTATCTGAAGAATCTCATTTATCTGTTTGAGATACTGCATCATTTATCTGAAGAATCTCATTTATCTGTTTGAGATACTGCTTCATTGATATGAAGAATTTCATTCCTCTGTTTGAGATATTGCTTCATTGATTTGAAGAATATCATTCCTCTGTTTGAGATACTGCTTCATTGATATGAAGAATATCACTCCTCTGCTTGAGATACTACTTCATTGATATAAAGAATCTCATTTGTTTTTAGGTATTGCTCTAGTATCCTCGGAGAATCTTAAATACGATTGAGGTATCATTCCCTTGTTGGAATATCTTGATTCTATCATGTAAGATATTGCTTCGTTGATCCTTAGAAAATTTTGTGTGTTTAGCTCAAGACATTGTTCTGCTAGTTTTCAGAAAGTCTTAGATACAATCGAGGTATCATTCCACTATTGGAATATATCGATCATGGCATCCAAGATAGTGGTCTGATGATTCCCATAGAGTCTGGATTGTTTCATTTACCTTATGATAACTTTTCTTAACGTATTTCTCACTACATTTTCTTTATGCATTTCGTCTTAGCATCTCAAATGACAAAATTTGAGTCTTTTCGTATTTAATTATCTTCCACCACATATGTATGAAGACTGTTGTCATTCATACTTTCTGGTTCAAGGTAATTAAATAGGGGCAGCTGTGATATCCCATATTTTTCCGGGCATTTTAAAGTTTTCATAAATTCGATTTAAATTTCAGTTTGCATCATATGTATAGAATAACATGTATTTCATCATGAATAATACCTAAAATATCAGTCGGAATAAATTGTCGAATATACAGACAAATTGGTTAAATCATTCCTCAAGTACGCGCTAAATCAGCGGGTAAAAAGTTTCGAAATCAAGCTTGCAGACGTCAGTATTATTAATTTATGGTTCGCGTAGTTTAACCTGGTGTGCTCGTTATATTTTTCGACGACTTTTTCAGTTGCATTTTGATCCGCCTGAGCCTTTTAACCAGTCAACATTTATTTCAAAATTAAAAGAAACACTGTATTTTTCCAATAAGTTAATTTCGTGTTGATCATTTTAGTGCATCCGATTTAATTTTTCAAACAAATTTTCGCCCGACTTTTATTCATTTTTAGTCATTTTATCTTTATTCTTTTGTCAAATAATCAGAATGATTAAATAGAATTTTCTACCATTTCATTTTATTTTTATCAGGTTTATTGAAAAAGGTATGAATTTTAGTTATTTTAATCTCATTAATTAAAAATTCTAGGATGAGCAACTTTGGCATTATAAATAAATGTGTGCTTTTATTCAATTCGGACCTTTGGATCAAGACTAACCAATTGTTTACATTTTCTATCCATGTCAACTCTATCCAACCAATCAAAATTAAGAAAAATAGTTGAAGAAAATAAGTGTACTCCCTCCACTCAAGCGCTAGCTGGAATTGGAAAAGCTCTCCCATTTTCTCTACATTTGGCTGATAGTCCAGTCTGGCAAAGATTGGTCATTCTCATTTTAAAATATATCATTCACGTGGTGGTCCCAGACTTTTTCAAAACGGTCACCGATAACAATTGAAAAGGATATCCATTCTCTCTATTTTGGGTGGCCACCAATCACATGGGGAGGAAATCCATTTGTTAAGGAAAAAGACACGTGACACTTTTTTAAGAAAAAGATGAATACTCTCATTGGGCTCACTAATAAATTGGCTAAAAAACAGAAAAAGAGATGAGGGGGAATCTTCTTCCCTAAAAATGGCCCTCACCCCATTTCTTCCTCCGTCCACACCGTCAACATCACCTTCTTCGTCTGTTTCCACCCTTTCAACCACAAACCACCGCGGTAAACACCTTTGAAACATCACCCACATAATAGTCACTACCATGACAAAACCTTCATTTTATGAACTGCTTCCATCAAGCCTTGGTTCCACCATAACGTACAACTCGTGTACCACCCCCTTTTAAC
Source organism: Lathyrus oleraceus (assembly GCF_024323335.1). Classification (NCBI taxonomy): domain Eukaryota; kingdom Viridiplantae; phylum Streptophyta; class Magnoliopsida; order Fabales; family Fabaceae; genus Lathyrus; species Lathyrus oleraceus. The sequence continues at coordinate 190,429,172 of NC_066584.1, read as the reverse complement.
ATGTTTTAACAACACAACCATCTCCTCTCTAATTAATCACCTCAAATCTCTTACAAACCTTCCATACCAACTGTTCATATTTTCCTAGCACTCACACAAAAATGAAAATGAACTTCCAATCAAAACCACAACACCGAACATCTTATACAAATCGCCACCACCACTAAACTGTTTAAATAAACCGTCAACACCGTCGCATCAGCCAAGTAACACACACACCACCTTATAGTAACATCTCGTAGCCACTTCCGCCCGTAAAAAATTTGTTCAACAACATCCCAACAACTCAAAGTTTTAACTATTCTGATTCAGTAGCAACTCGCACTTCCGGTAACGCTTCGGTTCAACTTTGCATATTATATTCTTCTTGTACATATTGTTGTTACATTTTCATAATGGTATTTAGAGTGGAAGAATTTTTGTCATTCATGTTGTCTTTTAAATGTTTGAATTTCTTTAGCAGTAGTGGCAATTCGGTGAAGTTAAAGAATAGCGGCAGTTTGGAAATTTGGTGATGATGAACAACAATATTTTCTTACTGAGGGTTTACATTTTTTCAGGATGAATAGTTGTTTTCTTTTAAGACATGTTTTCTTAGAACAGACATTTGTATTTTGCAAATAACTTTTATACTTTAATAGTCATCTATGTTAATAGTCATATAGGATAGCATTTGTAATATTCATTGTTTTTCAAACACATGATATTTGCAATATTGGTAGTTTGGAATGAGTTAAATTTGCTTTGCATTGATAGGTTTCAATACTGTAACTTTATAATTTTAACTTATATCTTGTTACTTTATTTGACTTATTAAAAAAGAGGAAAATGATTTTGATGTTTTGGGCTTAATTTTGACCTTTGATTCAAGCCTATCTAGCTCTTGTTATTAACACCCATTTTAGATTTTATATGTTTTATAGGTTGCGTTAAGTTGCACTTTTTTAATTTTTGATTACGATGAATGAGATACTTTTGGTGATATTTCTCTAATGGTAATAGTTTATGTTGTTGCCGTTTAATTTTTCATTGTATTTTTAAATCGGATATTTATCCACGGATTTGGCAATTTTATGCCGATATGTCGCCAAATTTCAATAAATTGAGAGAACATCTTCACCGCATTGTGATCTCACGAATGATATAAATCATGTTGTCATTTCGTACAAACCGGTTTTTGAGCACATTATAATTTTGAATCAACATTGTTACTTATTTCGTTCTCATCCTAATTAAATTAACTAATTTATTAAATTTTATTTATTTAGCTAATTTGGATAAATTAATTTCAATTAACTTGATTATTTAATTTAATTAAATAATTTTGATAATTAATCTTAATTAACTTAATTAGTTAATTTAATCGAATTTTAATCAATTAATTTTGATAACTTAATATTGATCGACTTATTCCATTCTTACAAATTTATAATGATTTTAGAAATGATCAATTCGATTTCATAATCATCCCATCTTCATATCATTTCCAAGCTAGACCGATTTGATTTCATTGCCAAATCAATATGACTTCTAAGAACTTTCTTTTATAACTTAAGCTTTGGATGAAAAGGAGAATGAGAGGCTTTCGCCTGACTATCTCTCAAATATTTGAATGATTGGCGCTCGCCATATTGCTCAAATTTTTGTCTTTCGATTAAAATACTTTAAATAAACTTTGGATGAAAAGGAGAATGGGAGGCGTTCGCCTGACTATCTCTCAAATATTTGAATGATTGGCGCTCGCCATATTGCTCAAATTTTTGTATTCCGATTAAAATACTTTAAATAAGCTTTGGGTGAAAAAGAGAATGAGAGGTGTTCGCTTCACTGTCTCTCGAATATTTGAATGATTGACGCTCGCCATATTGCTCCGACTTTCGTCTTCTGATTAAAATACTTTAAATAAACTTAGATAAATGAACGGGTTGTGCTTGCCTCATTATTCCTTGAATAAGCAAGTGGGAGGTGTTCTCCTCACTACCATGCATATTCGATTTCCGCAAACAATTTTCAATAATTATTTGAATGAAAAGGGAGTAGGAGGCATTCGCCTTATTATTCCTCGAATAATTGAACGATTGGTGTGCACCATATTGCTCAATTTTTGTTGTTCTTTTAAAAAATACCAAATGCAGTAAACTAAATTTCTCGCCCCTCGTGCGACCAACAACTTAACTCTTTTCAGAAAGAACACTGTTTAATCCTTTCTAACGCGCACACAAACTAGCGCTTAAGCCTCCGCTGAGAGTAAACAAGCCAATGTTTATCCTTTAGAACGTGATCTAAACAGTTGTTCATTAAAAGACACCAACAAACCGTAGTTCCCCGAACTACGAATGCTCTGATTTCGTTATTGCACCATAAAGATACGTAGGCACGAGATTGGGAGATCTTGACGAGCACACTAATAAAAAACCTCCATTTCCCCCTTCTAAGGTTTTCAATCATCTCTTTTCAATCTTTTTATCACTCGAAGAAAACAAACAACATAAGCTAACATTCAAATCGCAAATTAGACTAAAACGTTCCAGTTGAGTACAACGGACGTGAGGGGTGCTAATACCTTCCCCTTGCATAATCGACTTCCGAACCCGAATATGGTTGCGATGACCATCATTCTATTTTCTAAAGGTTTTATCGATATTTCTCTATTCCTTCATTGGGATAAATAAAGTTCGGTGGCGACTCTGTTCGAACTAAATTTTTTCTGCGACCATCGCGAGGAGTCGTATTTTTCGAGATGTGACACCATGGTCTGAAATTATTTTCAAATGAGACCTTAGTTTCTTGAAATTTACTATTTTTTGATGAATGTTATGATGTGCATGTATGCATGAATGCAACAATCATACATAAGGGATCACACACAAGGCAAACACAAACAAAGGTCCAGGGATGGATCAAGTCATTATCAAGATCAATCATCCATTTTGGTGGATTATGGTTTTCACCTTATCAATACCCAAGTTCCATTGATATTGACAAGAATTGATTAGATAAACCAAGAATCAAAGGGTTTGTTATGAGTCACGAGCATGGAGTCAGGTTAAGAACCATCTCAAAGGAGTGTACTAAGGATAAAAACCTGTAGATCATGTTCTAAAAAGTTCCCAGAGTCTTAATCTCATCTATCAGATATTATAGGTTAGGATGACTAACTCATCAGCCCATAATATTCTCAAGAGAGACTCGTCTGAGTGTAGTATCACGTAACAACTGTGATCAAGTCTACACCTTAATAGTCTCCGCACTACATCCTAAATAGGTCAAGTTGGGTTAAATGTTCTACGATCCTCAGCTTCTCGGACCCTAAATCAGAGAAAGTAATGCCTATCCACAAATAACTTATGTGACATTAATTAATCCAAAAGGGTCTCCACTGAGTAGATGTTTCTCAATCCAACTTGATAAGGACTACTCCACACAAGTTGAACATGACTATACCATCCTCCTATCTTAATTGCACTCAAGTTCGGGTTAGACTTATCTCACCATTCAGGGATCACCAAGCACAACAGACAAATTATATCACACAAACAAATATACGAACATCAAATATACACACATAAGAAAGTAGGCTAAACCCACTGAGGACTACTCCCCAGATGAGTCGCCACTTAATTTCTGTAGTGGTAAATTCATGACCATCAAGCTATGGATAATCTTGACGTCAATAAAACCATGGTCTCCACCGCACTTTAATCATTTCCAAAGGAAAAGGGAAAAGTAAGAACAAAAGCCAAGGGTAGGAAGTTTTCAAATAAAAACTAATAAAATGCCAGAGATTACAGGTAAGGGGGTTGGTTACACAGATGGAAGGTGTTAGCACCCAAAGTATCTTAGGTACTCCTAGGGAGCCCTTTTTTATGTATGTATGTGTTTTTGGTATAAATGATATTTGAGAAAAATAGAAGATGGTGATGAGAAAATAATTCATTATTTATATTTTTGTGTTTGACAAGACCTTCGGACTTGTGTCTACGTACCAACATAAAAATGAGGGATCACAACCTCGTAGTTCGTGGTAAAGATTTCAAATAAGTTGGTGAATCGTTTTTAATAAAAGTTTAATAAGAAAGGCATACAGGGCCAAAAGTTTGAATGAAGTTGTTAGTTTTTTTTTGCTTTTGAAAACCTTAAGTCAATATGGTTAAGTTTATTTACAAATTTGATTTAAGAAAGAGTTTGAAAATTTATTGGCATAAGGCCAAAGTTTCTAATCATTAAAACAAAGTCTAAGTTTGAAACCACAAGTAAAGAAAGTTTTCGAAAAAGGGGAGATATTTTGAAGTTAAAGAAGTAGGAGGAGATGAAGAGACTATCCTAAGCACAAAATTAAAAGTTAAGAGTTGAAAAGATCTGACAAATGGGATCCAATCCAACAGACAAGAATGTCATATAGAAACCCATTTTCCTTTGGACTTTTATCAAGCAATAATCAATAAGCAATGAGAAATATCCAGACATCATGAAGATCAAAGCATCAAATAAAGATAGCCACATCCAAGCAAGCAATCCAAAATCTAGTAGTATTCTTTGTCTTCTCATGTATCAGATGAAATATTCCTTGATCAACTCAGAGAAAAGCATCAGACACAAGATCAAAATAAGAATTAAGCACAAAGCCAGAGTACTAGATGAAGGCCCCGTTCACAATAGCTTGGTCTCAAAATGTTGGCATTGGCCAAGTCCTTTTTGCATAGGGAATGTTGCCTAATCCTAAGTCCAAAAGTTCAGATCATGTTCAACAGTCCACCAGATGTTTTTTAGTGTTTTTTGTTGTTGTTAAGTATTTTAAGGTCCTAAGACCACAAACAAAACCAAAACACACAAACAAAATATATAACAATCACAAGATATGGCTCAAATGAGCAAAGTGAAAATGACATAAGCATAAACAAGTTAAATGAAATGTAAATGGCAATGAATGATAAATAACTGAAATTTAAACTGCATAAAGTAAATGACTTGAAAGTAAAGAAATATTAACAAGAGTTAGTCAAATGTTAGTCAAAAGTTAGTGGTGATTTTAATTGATTAAGTCATTATTTGGAGAACACTCAACCATTCATTCACAAGTATGAATCCTTAAAACAAGACATCTTCCATGAGAAGGGCTACAACTTGGATAATTCAGCAAGTATGCCACTAGCTCCCATGAAAGGAAAAAAGGCCAAGTCTTCACACAGTGCCATGAAGAACGGGAGACTTACGATCTCACTTACTAGAATGATGTGCCTTGAGGGTCAAATTTATCTCTATGTTAACCAATCGTAATTGGACATATGTAGAAGCCACAACTATCTGAGGTCGGGCAATAAATTTTTTGGTGTTAATGCATGTTAGAGATTTAGTATGAAGAACCAAACTCCTAAAACATACCACACACTAAAAGAAAAGATCAAGAGGGAGGACCTATCTCAGTCATACTTGTATTGATTCATCTGACACAAAGTTCATTGATGAATCAATTAGCCTTTACACATTAGATATTTCATTGGTCAAATGAGGGAATGAGAAATAATAAGGATGAAGATGAAGAGGGAAGGGAAGATAGAAACACAAATTGATCATGGGATGGATTTCATCAAATCAAAACCATTCATTCATTTTGGGAGATGAAATGTACATTTCATCAATCCCCAAAATCCAATGGTTTTGATCCAACAAAAGTCAAATCAATTTTGACCAAGGCCCAAATAGAAAGTAAAACATCATAAGACCATAAAAATGGCTCAACAACATTTCTAAATATTTAATCAATTAAAAAACACATTAAAAATGAATTAAAATACATTTTAATTTGGACAAAACCTAAAATCCCTTCAAAACACCAAATAAATGGCCAATGGACTTATCCTAGGTCAAACAAGGCCAAAGGTGTAACACCCCAAAATTTGCCCTCCTCATTCATGCATTCATTTAGCATTTCATATTGCATTTCATCATGTCAATCAGAATTAGATCCAAAAATAAAAAAAAAACAAAAAAGAAAAAAAGAAAAAAAAATAATAAATAAATAAATAAATAAAACGAAAAATAAATAAATAAATAAATAAATAAATAAATAAATAAAAAACGAAAAATAAATAAATAAATAAATAAAAAATAAATGAATAAATAAATAAATAAAAATAATAATAAATAAATAAATAAAATATAACAAAAATTTTGGACTTGGGTCTCTCTCATTTGAGCCCACAAAGCCATGAAATTCAGTCTATAAATACCAAGGCTTCACTTGAGACAGAAGAAGGAAGAGAAGCAAAATACTCTGAGGTTTCCTCGGAACAAAACCATGAGGAAAAAGATAGTGAGAGAAGAGCTAACAGAGTTCAGAGCAGCCTCCAAACCCTGAAGGGAACTCAACTGCACAGAATCACCTTTGCCTCCCGGGCGCAACTCAATTTCAATCAAGCTCTCCAATCAGGTTTGCCCTATATCCATCATCTTTATGCCTTTAATTTGAATGCTCTAAATGTATGAGGTATTATGGGTGAATTTGATACCCTTTTGATGCATGTGTTTGACAAGAGGTTTAGGCCTCCTACCCTTGGTTGCTTTTTGTGAGCTTTTTGTGAATTGAAAGAGCATGATTCATGTGGTTACATTTTGATTTGGGGGCAACTCTTGGTTACCCTATCTTGTTTCACTAACCCTTTTGTTGAGTTTTTGTGAAGGCACATGACTTTTGCAGGGATAACTTGCGTGGTTTCCCACTTTATTCGTGGGATACCCCCTGGAGGTTCATTCTGATTACCTGTACTGACTCACCTTTCTTTGATGGCATTAGCTTGGGAGATCCCTGGGTTTCTTACTCCTTTAATTGTTGTTACTTCAGATCTTTATCCGTGTGGTACTTTTACCTCTTTTTCCGCATTTTATCTCTTTCTTAGCTGGAAGACCTCGATAGGAGGCATTTGTTTTCTTTTGTTTATTTACTTCTTAGCCCCTTGTTGGCACATTTACTTTATACATGTTTGTTTTGTATGTGTTCGTATCCCTGCAGGTAGCGCGGTTCCTTCGTCAAGGACTGCCTTTTTCCCTTGAGCATCCCAAACCCTAACCCCTCATTGATTTTCCTTCTCCTAAGAACACGTTAACTCCTTCTACTACAGGAGAGTAAGTCTCCAAAGGTCGAGCATCCGGTAGATTGCGTAGTAACGTCGTTCGTCCAAAACCCAATCCATAACCCCGTAGTTAGCCGAACTACGGCTTGATCTGATTCTCATTCCAGATGAGATACGTAGGCATAAGACGCGATGTCTTAGCGAGCACACATCCCCCCAACCCATAGGTCAGCCGAGCTACGAAGACTCTGATTCTCATATTCAGATGAGATACGTATGCAGTGGATGCGACATCTGCGCGAGTAATTTTCATTTAACCCTTTTTTTTTGGTAAACAGCACAAGATAAACTCACACCCTTTAGAACCCGATGCCGGCTCACGGCGGGCAGAGGATTAATGCTGTTGATAGTGGGGAAACTTTGAATTTGGTTTCTGATGTGACTAAGGTGAAGACTTCGCTATCGGTGGTTAAAGACCGACTTCTGAAAAGACAGATTTTCCCGGACGGTGGGGAAGAATGCAGAAATTGTCAAGCTGCCGAAAACGGATGTGACAGTTTGAGAAGGGGTATTCAGCAACTGATAGATGAAGGTTATCTTCAGTTCGATCAGGCCCGTCCAGTGAAGAATGATGTATCGACGGTGACGTTTTATTTCACTCCTGAAGAAATATATGTTCCCGAGAGACTCGCTCCGACAACAATATATTTCCCAGAAAGTACAGAACCAGCAGCGGTGAACATCGAAAGTTCAGCACCAGTTGCAATTTACTCTGACAGTCCTCAACCGACTTTTGTTGGTCTGATCACCATCACAATACCAGGACCCGTTCCATATGAGAAAGACAGTTCTATCCCGTGGCACTATGGGGCTGATATCTACTGCCAGGGGCAGAAAGTTAACGAAGAAGACATTGACATTGGTAGCTCCGCTGTAGACAATGTTGGAGGGGTTGGTGGCTTCACTCGCAGTGGACGCCTATTTGCACCATCAATGTTGCGCACGAATACTGAAGCTGAGGCAGCTGCCAAGGCTAAAGGGAAACAGATGGCCGCCAAAGAGGTTACTACTGAGGAAAATCCTCCTAAGACTGCATTCGAGAAGGAAGTGGATGAGTTCATGAGGATTATCAAGAAAAATGACTACAAGGTAGTCGACCAACTAAATCAGACACCCTAAAAGATCTCCATTCTCTCATTATTGATGTGCTCTGAGGCGCACAGAGCAGCCCTGTTGAAAGTACTGAATATGGCCTATGTTCCACCGGAGATAACTGTTAACCAGCTGGAGTCGGTAGTTTCCAATGTAAACGCTAGCCGGGGGCTAGGTTTCACCGATAATGACCTGACATCTGAGGGCAAAAATCACAACAAAGCCTTGCATATCACAATGGAGTGCAAAGGGGTGATGCTTTCCCATGTTTTGGTTGATACAGGCTCTTCTCTGAATGTTCTTCCAAAGAAAGCCTTAACGAAGTTGGATTCCGATGACACCATCTTGAGGCCAAGTAACTTAGTTGTGAGGGCTTTTGATGGCTCTAAGAGAGCTGTCTTTGGCGAAGTTGAGTTGCCAGTTAAGATTGGACCGCAGGTGTTCAAGAGCACCTTTTATGTGATGGATATCCAGCCTGCCTATAGCTGTCTGCTAGGTCGGCCTTGGATTCATGTTGCCGGTGTTGTTACTTCTACCCTCCACCAGAAGCTCAAATATGAACTAGAAGGTCAGGTCATCATTGTCTGTGGTGAAGAAGATATTTTTGTTAGCCACCTGTCTACATTTAAGTATGTAGAGATGGATGGCGAGATGCACGAGATGCTATGTCAGGGCTTCGAAGCCATAAACATCAATGAGGTCGCGCCCGAAGCTGTCTTTTCACCTGAGTTTGAGAAGGTCGGGACTTCTATCTCTTCATACAAGCAAGCTGTCGAAGTGGTTAAAGTTGGTAATGCCCAAGGCTGGGGCAAATTTGTGGAGCCAGTCATCAAAGAAGACAAGTTTGGATTGGGGTATGCTCCGGGATCTCAGAAGAATGAAACCGGTACTCTCTCCAGCGAGGGTTTGGTTTCTCCCCACATCGTCAATGATGCAGATGAAGACAAGGCTGACAGTGACTGTGACTTAGATAGCTGGATTCGCCCGTGTGTCCCGGGAGAAAAGCTCGATAATTGGTCGTCTGAAAAAACCGTTCGGGTTACTCTACTGAAAGAGTGATTTTTATTGTTTTCCTTTATTACATGCATAATAAAGTCTTACATTTTGCCCAAGGTGTAACGGCTCATTTGTAGGGCCATCCATTTAGTTACATTTCGCAATTATTTTTATCATCAATAAAGGACGGCTTTTGCAAACAATTTTGTGTTCTCTTTCTTTCAGTGTTTTTTTACTTTTACAAAAAAAATGGCAATGTTTCTTTTTTCATTTTTTCTTTCTTTCCAAAAAAAAAACTCTCATTCTAAGGTAAAGCATGATCCTCCATCATGCAGAGCGGACCACCCGGATCTCACCACTAACGACACTGCTATGGCCAAGTATGACTTCGACAATCCTATCTATTAAGCTGAAGAAGGGGTTGAGGAAGATTGTGAATTGCCTGAAGGGTTAGCCAGATTGTTGAAACAGGAGGACCGAGCTATTACACCTTATCAGGAGGTGATTGAGACCGTCAACATCGGTACCGCAGACGACAAGAAAGAGATCAAGATCGGTGGAAGTCTACAGGCCGAGAGGAAAGACCGTTGATCATGTACTTGACTGTGTTAGAAAGGTCAATGGGTTGTGTGCTCGGTCAGCATGACGAGTCAGGTCGAAAAGAGCATGCAATATACTACCTTAGCAAAAGTTTACCGACTGTGAACAAAGATACTCATTGCTCGAGAAAACTTGCCGCGCTTTGGCATGGGCTGCTCGCCGACTAAGACAGTATATGTTGACTCACACGACTCTATTGATATCAAAAATGGATCCAGTCAAGTATATTTTTGAAAAGCCAGCACTTACCGGAAAGGTTACTAGGTGACAAATGATACTGACAGAGTATGACATCCAATACACTTCACAAAAAGCCATCAAGGGAAGTGTCTTGTCAGACTATCTTGCAGAGCAACCGATTGATGATTACCAACCTATGAGGTTTGACTTTCCTGATCAGGACATCATGTTTCTCAAATCGAAAGATTGAGAGGAACCACTCCCGGAGGAGGGGCCTGACCCTGAATCCAAATGGGTTATGATGTTTGATGGGGAGGTCCACGTCAATGGTCGCGGAGTTGGTGTAGTGTTGATCACACCGGAAGGGGGTTCATATGCCATTTGGTGCCAGAATAACTTTTCCCTGCACCAACAATGAAGCCGAATACGAAGCTTGTATCCTAAGACTTGAGGAAGTCGTCAATATACAGATTAAAACCCTGGATGTATACGGGGATTCAGCTTTGGTCATCAATCAAACCAACCAGAAATGATATACGCCTCAGCCTCATTTGGCTCCTTACAGAGACTACACGAGAAGATGGTTGACTTTCTTTACGACGGTGAGGCTGTATTACATTCCTCATGAAGAAAACCAATTTGCTGATGCTTTGGCTACCTTGTCTTCGATGATTAAGGTGCTATGCTGGAACCACGTACCCAGAATTGACGTATCTCGGTCAGAGACGAATGAAGAAAGAATTTGGTCAGAAAGTGCGCCCTCGGGAGTATCAAGTCGGTGAATTGGTACTCAAAAGATTTCTTCCTCCCAACACAGATCACAGGGGCAAATGGACACCGAACTATGAGGGTCCGTACGTGGTTAAAAGGATTTTCTATGGCGGAGCTTTGATGCTAACAACCATGGATGGCAAAGGATTCCCGTCTCCTATTAACTCAGACGCAGTTAAAAAAAAAATACTTCGCATAAAATAGACCCGTTGGACGATAAAAAGAATAGTCCAGGCAAAAAAAGGGCATCCCGACGAACCAAAAAAAAGGAATAAAGAGGTTCGAGCAAAAAATTAGGGATATAAAAATAAAAAATGTACACCCGGTGAGTCGAAAACCCAAAAGGTCGGCTCAGGCAAAAATGGGTATCCCGGTGGATTGAAAACCCGAAAAGGGGGCGATCCAGGCAAAAGTTAGGGAATAAGCGAATGACTGTGATCTGAGTTCATCAGTGTTATATCACCGTTTCATTCAACCCGGCAATCTTCGAAGGTTAAAGATCGACTAATCATCCACTTCAGAAAGCAAGATGAGCAGAGCGTCTTGAGGACATACGAGCCATAGCAGAGTCGAAACTCAGTGGGACCCCGTTTCCACATTGCCATTAGGATAGTTCTCTTTTTATAGCGATCACCTCTTTTCAGGGATCAGCTTCCTGATACCCTCGCCTATTCCTGGCACAAATTTTCTCCCCAGTAAGAGTCGAATAATTCAGTTAAAGAGCCTCTTTATTTTTCATTTATCAGTTTGTTTGCAAAAATGTCCGAATTTTTGATAAAACATATTGCATATGAACATAATGGTGGCTTTTGCAGATGATTTGCACAGGAAAACATTTAAAATTGCTTTGAATGTGCTTAATCCCGAACGGTGAATTCAAACCGAGTAATTCCCCCGAGGCATACGTGTATTTTTTGTTGCAGGTCACAGGAACCGGATGCCAAGTCATGAATCCTCATCCCCAAGCGGTTGACAAAGTCTCTCCTCAGCAGAGCATGTTCCCCAGCAGAGTTGACAGTATACAGACTATATATCCCCAGCGGAGTTGACAGTGTCAGACTGTATCTTCCTAGCAAAAGCGGAGTGGTTGCATAACCAACAGATGAGAGGGTGGTGTTCCCAGTGTTCATCTCATTCCCCAGCAGATTATTTTTAACAGATTTGTTAATCCCCAACTTGAGGGCGATTAGCAAGTTCATATCCCCAGCAAAGGTCGTTTCCTACGACATTTCCCCAGGAAGTGTTTTCCCCACAGACTCTCCTCACAGAGCCTCGCCGAACAAAGTTTCCATAGTTGATACTTCCCCTGCAAGGTCAACTTTTCAAGCAGCCAATTTATTTTTGGTGGCTCATTGGTCCCGGCAGACGGATCATTCCCCACAGAGCATTCAAGGATTGATACAGCGATCTGTTCCCTACCGGAGTTTGCTTCCCCAAGCAGATTTCTTTTTACTCCATGCATAACATTTACATTTGCATGCATATCATATCAAGCATACACATAAGCTGATAAACAGGTTCTTCCAAGCAGACTGAAGAATTACTTTACAACCAAGGTCATGAGATCCAGCCAGAGGATCAAGCGTGAGTGATCCAGCCTGAGGGTCATTTTGAAGATTCAGCCTGAGAATCGTGTTCCAGTGATCCAGCCTGAGGGTCATTTCGAAGATTCAGCCTGAGAATCGTGTTCTAGTGATCCAGCCTGAGGGTCATTTCGAAGATTCAGCCTAAGAATCGTGTTCCAGTAAGCCAGCCTAAGGCTCAATTTGAAGATTCCCCAGTGAAGTCGCCTACAAGCTTTATTTCCCCAGCAAACCCAAGTCTAATTGAGGAGTCGTTACAACATGTTCTAGCCCGAAGAATATGTACGAAGCCCAAAAGTGGAATATTCTCGAAGTTGCATATCTAATATGAAGGTTGGGTGTAGATTTCAAAAGAGGGTCAACCAGCGCATGCCTCAGATGCGGGATCCTAATGATGGGAATTTATCATCAAAACAATCCAGATCTAGCCAGAAGATCGAAGTCAGGTCTAGCCCGAAGACCGGAAATAGATTCAGCCAGAGAATCGAAACAATTCAGATCTAGCCAGAAGATCGAAGTAGATTCAGCCAGAGAATCAAAGAAAATAGATCCAGCCAGAGAATCAAAACAAAGGAGATCTAGCCAGAAGATCGAAGAAGATCTAGCCAGAAGATCGAAGCCAGGTCTAGCCCGAAGACCGGAAATAGATTCAGCCAGAGAATCAAAACAATTCAGATCTAGCCAGAAGATAGAAGTAGATTCAGCCAGAGAATCAAAGGAAATAGATTCAGCCCGAGAATCGAAACGAAGGAGATCTAGCCTGAAGATCGAAGAAGATCTAGCCAGAAGATCAAAATCGTATCCAGCCCGAGGATCAAAATTAATATCCAACGAGAGGACTAAATTGAGTATAGGTTCAACCAGAGGATCGAAACTCCAGATTAAGCCAGAAGACTGATTCAGCCAGAGGATCGGAAGAAAAATAAACAGCGCGGTGTATTTCCGCGTTTTTGTGGTGTTCTCGGAGCGCAAATTTTCGGTCTGTCTTTGGTATTCAATCACAGCTCACCCCATTTGTCTGATAAGCTGTTCGCTTTCATCCTACTCGGGTTAGCTGATGATTGAATAGGGGCAGCTGTAACACCCCAAAATTTGTCCTCCTCATTCATGCATTCATTTAGCATTTCATATTGCATTTCATCATGTCAATCAGAATTAGATCCAAAAAAAAAAAAAACGAAATAAATAAATAAATAAATAAATAAATAAAACGAAAAAATAAATAAATAAATAAATAAATAAAACGAAAAAATAAAATAAAATAAATGAATAAATAAATAAATAAAATATAACAAAAAATTTGGACTTGGGTCTCTCTCATTTGAGCCCACAAAGCCATGACATTCAGTCTATAAATACCAAGGCTTCACTTGAGACAGAAGAAGGAAGAGAAGCAAAATACTCTGAGGTTTCCTTGGAACAAAACCATGAGGAAAAAGATAGTGAGAGAAGAGCTAACAGAGTTCAGAGCAGCCTCCAAACCCTGAAGGGAACTCAACTGCACAGAATCACCTTTGCCTCCCGGGCGCAACTCAATTTCAATCAAGCTCTCCAATCAGGTTTGCTCTATATCCATCATCTTTATGCCTTTAATTTGAATGCTCTAAATGTATGAGGTATTATGGGTGAATTTGATACCCTTTTGATGCATGTGTTTGACAAGAGGTTTAGGCCTCCTACCCTTGGTTGCTTTTTGTGAGCTTTTTGTGAATTGAAAGAGCATGATTCATGTGGTTACATTTTGATTTGGGGGCAACTCTTGGTTACCCTATCTTGTTTCACTAACCCTTTTGTTGAGTTTTTGTGAAGGCACATGACTTTTGCAGGGATAACTTGCGTGGTTTCCCACTTTATTCGTGGGATACCCCCTGGAGGTTCATTCTGATTACCTGTACTGACTCACCTTTCTTTGATGGCATTAGCTTGGGAGATCCCTGGGTTTCTTACTCCTTCAATTGTTGTTACTTCGAATCTTTATCCGTGTGGTACTTTTACCTCTTTTTCCGCATTTTATCGCTTTCTTAGCTGGAAGACCTCGATAGGAGGCATTTGTTTTCTTTTGTTTATTTACTTCTTAGCCCCTTGTTGGCACATTTACTTTATACATGTTTGTTTTGTATGTGTTCGTATCCCTGCAGGTAGCGCGGTTCCTTCGTCAAGGACTGCCTTTTTGCCCTTGAGCATCCCAAACCCTAACCCTTCATTGTTTTTCCTTCTCCTAAGAACACGTTAACTCCTTCTACTACAGGCGAGTAAGTCTCCAAAGGTCGAGCATCCGGTAGATTGCGTAGTAACGTCGTTCGTCCAAAACCCAATCCATAACCCCGTAGTTAGCCGAACTACGGCTTGCTCTGATTCTCATTCCAGATGAGATACGTAGGCATAAGACGCGATGTCTTAGCGAGCACACATCCCCCCAAGCCATAGGTCAGCCGAGCTACGAAGACTCTGATTCTCATATTCATATGAGATACGTATGCAGTGGATGCGACATCCGCGCGAGTCATTTTCATTTAACCCTTTTTTTTTGGTAAACAGCACAAGATAAACTCACACCCTTTAGACAAGAACTACAAAAGTGGATCCCGTAGAGTACTACGGATGCGTAGGGGTGTTAATACCTTCCCTTCGCATAACCGACTCCCGAACCCAAGATTTGGTTGCGAGACCCCGTCTTGTCCTTTCCTTTTTCAGGTTTACTTCGAGCGTTTCCTTTCCCTCCTTTGGGATGAATAACGCACGGTGGCGACTCTTCTGACATTTTCTTTCGCCGGTTGTTTTTTCGCGTACTCTATTTTTCAGGTTGCGACAAAAGGACCTTAGACAAAAAAATTCACTATTTTTGAAAAGTCAGAAGTAGTTTTAAACAATTAAAAATATGCACAAAAACATTTAATTCATGAAAAATATCAAAATTAATCCAAAAAATAATTTTAATTCAGAATATGGAAGAGGAAAATATTTAAAGATTTTTGGTGAAAGTCCCATATTTTTTTGGATTAAAAATGAAATTTCTATGAACTAAACAAAATAAATGGATTAAATGAAAATTCAGAAAATAAAAAGAAATTGGAAAAAACGAGGGTCATCAGACCTCTCTCATTAATTAAGGTGGCAAATCTGATGGCCAAGCGTGTGCTATCCATGATGCACTCTAGTCAACGTGCCACACACATGGTATTTAAAAGGAAAGGCTCAAATTAAAACATTCAAACATGATCAGATGGTCAGGAGGCGTGCCAACACACCACCGGAGTTAGGGCTCCGGTCATCTTCTCGGGTGAACCTCACCGGATTGGTCCACCTTCATCTCAATGAAAAATGAAAAATAAGGATACTATTTCAAAGAGAAAATGCTCAGGAGCTCGAATCAGACCTCAATTTTCTCCAATTCCAAGTATATTAAAAGATACATGGATTTGAATTTTGAGGATCATGAACTGAGTTGCTTCGATTTGACCTCAAAGCAACTTAATCTTGTTACCTACATTGGTAGGACTCCAGCCAACCAAAAATCAAAGAGAATGGTGAAGAATTGAGAGAGAATCGAAGAGATGAAGTTTCTGAAAAATCACCTTCGAGGGTGCTTGAATCTTGCTTGATCTTGCTTCCAATTGGTCTTGGCTTGACTTCAGAAGCTTGCAGTAAGTGAATTGGATCAAGGAAGGGCTTGGATTCTTGGGGTTTCAACTTCAAAATAGAAGTGAATATGAAACTCGAGTTTCAATTGAAAACCTTCAAGTATATCCACTAATGGTGAGTGATATGGTTGTAGGATCAAAGCTTGGGCAAGGTGTCCCCAATCCGGAGCGGAAGGGGTTGTATTTATAGGCAATGCAATTGATTTTCACACACTTCCATCAAAATTCCAAAAATAGTAATTCTCACTTGCATGGATGCATGGGTGTGTGATAGGCCCATGAAGTGTTGTCAAAATGCACAAAATTGATCATGAGAAATGCTGAAAGTGCGTGATGAAGTCATGCAATTGGAATTGGGAAATGGTAATGAGATTCATCCAAATGGAACCTTGAATAAAAGCAATGAACAAGTCATTATATCCTTGGCCAAATGAAGTGATCTTGGACTTTTTGGAAAGGTGAGATAAAGGGGAACAACTTTAATTTTGAACATTTTTCCATTTGAAGCTTGTATCATGATGAATTTTGAGGAGGAAGTTTGGAAAATCAAACATAAATGAAATTTTTCTAAGTACCAAGCCAAATGTTCACTTCTTCCACCTTGAATAACTTTTGCTATGGGCTTCAAATGGAAAAAGTTCCTTCATCAAAGTTGTCTCTCTTTCAAACCTATTTAATTTGGTAACAAATGTTACCTCATTTGTATTTGGCATGAGGAAGTTATGCATTTTAGAAGTTGAGGAAAATTGCTTGTTCAATGGTAATGGCCCAAAATGACCTTTAATGTTTCCTCTTGGAACATGCCCTTTCAAGTCTAATTTAACATTTATCAAAGAATAAAAGTTGTATAGAACATCTTGAAATGGATCATGAAACTTGGATGGCATTCATATCATATAAATTGAGCAAGTTATGGTCCTTGGAAGTTGACCTCCTAACTAGGGTTCAAACAAAATGACCTATAATCTTTCAACATAAAAAATGACTTTCCAAGCAAAACTAGATCTTGACCTCAACATGAAAGTTGTTTGGAATGTCATAATGAGTGAATTTTCTCTTAGAAGCATTTTCATATGACAAATATTGTAGGAGATAGGGTCTAGGGAACCCCAGTTTTGACCAGTTGACTTTCTCTGGTCAACCACCATGAACCATCTTGCAAACTTGAAGTTATATTGATCTCTTGGACTCATGGAGGATCATATATGTATAAGATGATTTAATATGAAGTATAACTTAAAATAATTTGATCAAATGTTGGGGAAACTTGTTGAGGAAGTCACACAAGATACCCAGATGAACCAGGGCTTCCAAGGAAAATAAGCTTCAAACTCTTGATGAATTCTTGATCAAAATGATAAATGAAGAACATGGGGGGGGGCATATATGATGTTTAGAGCCAATGTGAACCATCTCTTGATTAGTCTCCTTGCATTGAGGGTCTAAACCCCTAGATATGAGCTTGATGAGGCATTGATGAATGCACACACTACCTACAAAGGAAACAAAACTATACATAGACATATTTTTGGTATTTTGGTTAGTAAAACAAAGAAAAACAAAGTATGATACACTCAAATGTTCTTGGTGATCTCTCTCCTAATTAAAACCCAATGAATAAGGGGTGATGAGGATGCTAAGTGTAGCGGTGTATTCGTCGCTATATGATCTATCGATTAAATCATAAGCTATGAGATACATTGAAAATTTCGAGTCGCCACCGCACTTTTATTTATCCAAAGGATTGGCTAAAAAGCGAACAAAAGCCTAAGAAGTTTTACACGTAGAAAACTAATAAAAGATCAGAGATTCTGGGTAAGGGGTAAATTACGCAATGGGAAGGTGTTAGGCACCCACTACGTCCTAGGTACTCCTAGGGAGCCCTTTTCACACTTGTTATGCAAGAATTATGATTTGTTATGACATAAAGATTGTGCAAACATGATTGGGATGGTGAGAAAAGAATATACATTTTTTATTATTATTGGGTTCGAACGGATGAACCCGTTGCCTACGTACCTTCCATCAAAGGTAAGGATCAGAACGCCGTAGTTCGGCTAAAAGATTTCCAAAAGTGGGTTAGGTTCAATTTTAAACACAAACCCTAGGTCTTACGTTATCCACGGGAGAAAACTCAACCTTATACAAACAACAACGTCCACCATGTGAGAACAGCTTCAACTTGCCAGAGAGGGGTTAACCCTATAATAGGCAAGGAAGACTTACAATTCAATCACTAAAGACAGAAGGTGAGATTAACATCAACCACTAAGATAAATCAAACCTATAGCTCATGTATGAAAAGATTAATGGACAAAGCCAAAACAAGTGAATGAGTGAAATTACTGATTATGATTATGAAAATGAAGTCAAAGTATGATTAAAATCAATTCAAATAAGTATTATGAAATGAAGTTTGAAGAAAGTCAAGGACTTGAGTCCAGGTTTTTAATTTGAAAACATGAAAATGTTTGCACAACACTTATGTCAAATTTGAAAGATAAAGTGTGAAAAGTCTAGGACATAGTGAATGATGAATGGATGAGGATGGATTGTAAAACTTCTTAGAAGGTTCACTTCTTGAAACCATATAGCAGATGATTCAAGTGTGTCCTTTGGAATAGAAATCAATAATAGTAAACAAACAAAGCAAAGGAAAGCGGATATCGGATGCCAATCAATGGTCTTATACCAATCTCCTAAAACAAAAATGGATATCAGATGCCACTCAATGGACTTACACTAATCTCCACAGGTAAGGAAATAAAAGCGGATACCGGATACCAATCAATGGATTTACACCAGTCTCCTAAAACAGAACAGGATATCAGATGCCACTCAATGGACTTACACTAATCTCCTCAAAAGAAAAACAAAGATGAAATATGAAAGTCAACTGCCAATCTATCTGGACTTAGGTTAACTCCACAGTATGGTCCTAGGAAATCCAATGCCACGTTACAGGGACTTACAATGGATCCTCACATACAAAAACAAAAGCAACAATATGATCACAGGAATGCAAATGCCAACTTACAGGGACTTATAATTGCAACCTCTCATACAAAACAGGTGAACAAACTATGATCACAGGAAAGCAGATGCCAACTTACAGGGACTTATAACTGCAACCTCACATACAACTCAAACAGATCAAATTATGATCACAGGACAACAGATGCCAACTTACAGGGACTTATAACTGTATCCTCACATACAAATCAAGCAACAGAAGATATGAGTGACCAATGAGGTCTTACACTCTATCCTTCCATATCACAGGAGCAAATGCCAAAGCAATGGACTTACAATTGTCCTCAATGGGCAAACAACAATGATAGCATCACAAAACAAATGAGATGATCATGCATTAATGGCAATTGATGGTGATGATAAATGCATAACATATAAGCAGACAAGTGCATATGAAGCAATCAATCAAACAATGAATATCAAACAGCACACTCTATAGCCAAACAATTGGGGCTCACACAAGAGGGTTTGACTTTAAAAGTCCACTGTAATGGGTAAAGATCGCTCTTAACCTGGCCATTGAGGGGCTCAGGTGAAGCAGATGAAAAGGAGATGAGGGGTGTGCCTCATTGCTTCTATCTCATATCAGAGAGAGCATCAAAGAAAGTGTGGGAGTTCAGAAAGTAGGAACTCTCTCCACATTATTGACTCGATTAGATCTTGGGTATTTATCTCATTGCCTCAACCATGTAATGGGAGCAAAGAGAGGACACACTGAATAGTGGGGGATAGATTGCTTATCCCTACCTTCCACCAATTGCCTTACTTGAAGGACTTTTCCTGCTTAGGACAAATATAAACAAACACAGGCATTGCCTCTTAAGGAGGACTTCAGACAGTTTGCCCGGTCAAATAACAGACCGGGTCTCCAGACTACATGAAGAAGAAGTAATTATACCTCAAAGCAAATGCTAAAAAGCAAAGCAAGCAATCAAGTTCAAAGAACTTAGGCAACTAAAGCACCTGAAAAAGTCAAACTCATTAGCAAACAAGTCAACAGTCAAAATCAAAAGAAAATGAACCAATAGTCAACCACAGAGGGACCAATTGTGCAAGGCACAAAGACTCAAGAATATGAGTCACCTACAAAACAAATTGTTAGCACAATATAAACAATTCAAATCAAGCACATTAGAATGATCCTCAAGGCATTGATGCTTAACCTGAAACAGATGAACTCAACATAAGCTCAGAAGACCACTAGGACTAGCCTAGGGTCAAAGATAAAAGAAAAAGTCAAGGCAGCAAGAAAGCAGTCAACCCAAACCAAGTTTAAACATTCAAGAAGCATTATCAATTGGATTCATAATTATATCATGCATCATGGTCATTTCATATGCAAAAGGATGCAAAGCATAGCAAAGGAGGCATACAAAAGTCAACAGCAAAGACTTCATTCAAAAGTCAACTCAAACAATCTCAAAAATTATGAGATAAATCACACTCAATCCTAACATCTAACATGGTATACATGTCAAATTTCATGGCATTTGGATGAGAGGAAGGTAGTCAAATAAAATCATGAAGTCAAATCAAATTCAAGTAAGCATGGTGAAAGTCAACAAGCATGGGTCAACTTCAAAAAATCATATCAATTTGAAAACAGAAGAGAAATGAATGAGATTAACACCAATGCAAAGCTTGAGAAGTCTAGTTATCACATATGAAATTTCATGATCATACAATAAGATTTGAGAATTTCACAAAAGATTTGGCAAGGCATAGCACAAAAAGTCAACAAATGACCACATATGGAAGAAAATTCTCAATTAAATGGAAAACAGCATGATTAATTTCAAGAAAATTCATACACCAATTAGACATACAAGGGATCGTTCATGCAAAATTTGAAGTGATTTGGTTAAGGGGAAGCATGTGAACAAAAATTGGGAAAATGCATGTTCATGTTGTGACACCAAATTCAACACATAACTTCAGAAAATCATAACTCTCAATCCACAAATGATAAATGCACAAACTTTATATGGAAATGAAGGTCAATGTGTCTAGTTTTACCACAGAAAATTTCAAACTCATTGGATATAACATGAGAATTTCACAAAAGGAATGGCACAATGTATCATTTTGGCATACATGTTGAGAAAATAATTATCAATTAAAAACCAGCCAATGGAAAATTAATTAAAATTCACCATAAAATACTAGACACATTCATGAATATGAGGAAAAAATTTCAAGATTTTTGGAATAAAAATGAATGAGAAATTAATTTGTGAAGTTGGATGAAATAATTGGATGAAACATGAAACAATAGGCATGGCAAATGGTCAAATAAAGTCAACCGGTGGCAATTGTGTAATTCTGCAGTCACTTATTGAAGTGCTGCGTTTTGGCCCTACAAAACGAAATGTTTTGATTGGCTCTCAGCCAATAAAACAGTAATGAGCCAACCAACTTGAAATTTTGAGTTTTCTAAAACCCTAGGGGTTTCTAACACAGTAAGGCCAAGGCATTTTCAAGCATCCACATAACCCTCGACCAACATACAACAGCAGGACATCATCCTCCTTATCACAACAGCAAGGCATAGCATCATGTTCATCAATCCTCATATCAAATAGAACAAACAAAAGCAACAACACGTTTCAAAATTGCAGCATGGTTTTAGCATAGCAGCATGTTCATCAGCATCTTATCAAACAAAACAACAGCACATGACAGTATATAAACAGCATGGTGTTGAACATCTACATTCCTCATTCAACCAACACAGCATGGTATTATAAGGCTCTTCATGCAAGCTTATCATAAACAACAAACCAAAAGCAAACATGAATAATTCTGGCAAATTCATCATAACAGCAGGGGTAGACATCATCAACATGTAATCATCAAAAACAACAGCATTCATTATGTTTCACATGGATCTTCTGGTCACGATGTTTGGTTCAAATAACAGTAGCAGGGTTTTATTAGCACGTGCTCATCAAATTCATCCACAGATCAAGTAACATGATACAATAGCATGGCATTTAAGTAAAGTCCATATCGCAACCTAACAGTAACATACCAAATGCAATTCAATGAGGGTTTTCTAAACTGCAGTAAGGTTCAGCAGTAGTAGCATGGTTACATGATTTACATGGATTTCTAAGCAATACTCACAAGGTTTCAAAAACAGCAGCAGGCTTTAACAGCATTGTTAACATCATGTCATCATCATGTCTCATCATCAAATAAAATTAAACAGCCACGTGGGAACCACGAATGTAACACAACCATGATGATCATATAACAAACAGCAGTCAACATACATAAGCCAGCTTTCTGGAAAAACAACAGGATGTTTGGTTTAAATAGCAGCACACATGTATTCATTTTCAAACAGCAGCAAAGTATATTCATCATCCAATGAACCAAAACTAGACCAAGCATAGCATAATTAATATGGCAGCTGTAAACAATCAGCATGGTATTGGTTTTAAAACAACAACAAGGGATATGCTCATGGGATTTCAAAAAAATGCAGCATATATGGTATTCATCATCAATTTGCAGCATAATGTGTTCATCAAAATCATCAAGTGAAGTTCCAAACAACAAGCATCCAAACAACAGCATACAATATGTTCAGCTCATAGAAACAAGCTTCAAGCAACATCATACCATAACATGGCATTGCAACATATAGCAAACAGCAGTCCATCAACCTTGAATTATCTGTGTTTTCAAGCAATACTAGGGGTTTACACACAGCATACAACTCCAATATCAATTGTTCAACATTCAAGCATTAACTGTAACCAATGTCAATAATCAAAACAAAGCAATGTAACCTCATTATGCAGCACCAACCAAAACAAAGCAAGACATGGATCATGAGAAAAAAATCTGGGCAGATAAACAACATGAGCAACAGGGTATCATCACTAACAATCCATCATAATCGAAACTTCCAGAAAACTATAATAAGCATACCAAAAGCTTCAGCAACACAAATGCAAGCATAATATAATATCCATTTTCTTCAATTCATCATGATCAAACCAAATCGATGGAAAATAGATTTGTATGCAAAAATGAAAACTCAGATTTCTCCCTCATGTCACAACCATTTCATTCGAAACAAATTGCATTGAAACTAGCATACCAAGACCTTTCATAAACATAACATAGCAAGGCATATGAGGGAGGTCGATAACTTACTTGGTTTCGAAGAAATTGTTGAAACAGTGGTGTATTGGATGATTTAGGTGCAAACAGGTGATGCTTATGCTTTGTAGTGATGGATGCTGAAGCTTTTCCAGCTCGAGAATACTTGGAGCTCTTCAAATCTCATCTTGCCATTAAAGGTCCTTTGAAGATGCAGAGCTTGAAAGAGGGTTACAGTTGAGAAATGATGTGCAAAACAATCCCAAATAATGTTTAGATGATGGAGGAATCAAGGTTATTCGAGGGTTTTCAAGGGTTTGGCAGAAAAGTTCACTTGAGCCAAAATGCAAATGAGAGAATATGTGTTTTTTCTGTGTGGTAGGCTGAAAAACTAGGGTTGTGGAATGAGCTGAGCAAATGCTTTTATGTGACTGTTTAGAGTTAGTTAATCAAATGGTAATCTGGTTTTGACTTAATGAACCTATTTGCAAAAATTGCTAAGTGGAGCAAATGGAAATGGAGGTGTGTAGGCTGCTCAAATTGGGCCTGCTACAGGCTGCAGACAGACTGTATGTTTGCTGTTTTGTGGCTGCACATGAATTGCTGTACTTGCTTTGGTTATGTGAAGCCAATTGCCAATTTTGTCAATTTTGCATTTTGGTCTATAATTGTGGCATAAGGGTGAAATGAGCATGGTTTAAGAATTGGAACAAGTCACAAATAATATATGGAACATTTTCCAATTGACCAAATCAAGAAAAAGTCAAAAACTCAAAAAGTCAAAGTTTGGTCAAACTTTGAATTTAAATGCAAAAGGTCCAAAAATGCCATTTTGATTGGCAAGGTTTTAGGTCATGAAATTTATATTTTTGGAAAGAGGATGAAAAATGTGGTTTGTAGGAAAAAACCCCACCAAATTTGGCCTTATGGTTTGAGAGATATGGCTTGTTGAAGTTCAAAAATTGATGAAAATGATTTGATCATATCTTGACAACCACACATGGGATTTGAGAGTTCTTGGACTTTTTGAAAATGGGAGAACAAGATCTTCAACTTTCATGTTGGGCAAAAATTCATTTGAAGCTTGTATCATGATGTAAGTTTAAGATCAAGAAGTTTCCATTTTTGGCAGTTAAAATTACAGGTCCACTTTCTATTTCTGGAAAATTTTCTGTTTGGCTTGATTTTCTTCCATGATGAAGTTGAACATGATAGATGAGGCTTGTACAAGTATGAATGAGCTCCTTCAGATCAAATCTATCCATCAAATTTTGATTAAATCAACTGTTGACCAAGTTTGACTTTTCTAGGGTTTTGGACTGATTGAACTTCTTCTGATGAATTCCAAACCCTAAATCCTTGAGAACTTGACTTCAAAAGATGTCCCAAGATGTATGAACTTGTGATTACTGATCATGGTGCCCATATTCTGCAAGAATGGCCACCATCCATTGCTTTGACTGATCAATGACTGACTTTGACCTAATTGCTGATGATTGCTTCAACTGCAAGCAACAAGGTTAGACTGACACTATTTTTGTACTTTTTGAATGATAAACATATGAAAGCAAAGATATACAAATGCAAAGTATGCTTGGTGATCAAGAAACAAACCTACAAGGCAATCCAACCCACTAGGAGGGGACAAAGGCATGCAATGATCCTTGAGGTTATGATATGAATGATATGGGCCATGAGGGATCTTAGGGCCAAAATTGGGGTCTTACAGATGCCCCTATTTAAGGTCATTCTAGCCGGAGAAGTGAAGTTTAGAAATCTTCATCTCGACGCGGTAGAATGGACTTAAATAACAGTAATGAGACAAATTTTGGTCCCTAAGAGACCTCATGATGCAAATGTATGTATGCAAAAGACACAAATTCTGTGGGGAATATGATTCACACAGAAGAAAAGACGATCCATCGGAGTGATACACTCACCAGGAACAGAGACTCTAACAAGACTCTATGGGGATAATAAAAGACAAAGAAATGTGTGAACAAGACACGACTCTAAACTGGGGAAAAACAAGACTGACATAACGTGAACAAGACACGACTCTGATTAAGGAAAACAGAAAACAGACAGGAGAACTCACTGGGGAGTGAAGGACTCACACTGGGAAGAGAATTCCAAATGGAAAATAAATCCATTGGAGAGACACAAGCTGACTCCTGGGGAGAAGCAAAAGAAAGAAAACTCCACTGGGGAAGTAACAACGAAATGAGATGTTACCGAGCATACGGGTAACAAACTCAGGAAAATCTGACTCCACAGGGGGACCGAGGTCATAATAGGGAGCAGAAAGGAAGGAACACCAAGGATACCGGTTACTGGGTATATAATAGGTGACCGACCAAAACGTGAATTGGATTTCACTTCCAAAACACTCATCATCCTGAAGAGAACTAGAAAAAGCAAACTTGTTTAGAATGGACATTCAATTCTGTAAAGGAAATGAATCTTACTCTGAGGGGAAAACAATCAAAAGATTGACTCAAGAGCGCATGAGATATAATATCCATTACCGTCAGAACGTGGATAGAATACTCAGATGAGACATATTATTCATTACCGGCAGACCGTGAATAATATACTCGAAAGGAAAATTATCCTGAACCGGTTACTGGGTTGTTTAAGGATAAAATCCGAAGACGTGAATTGGTTTTCACTTCCAAAACACTCATCATCCGAAAGGAGGGCTTGAAAAAGCAAAACAACTTACAGGATGGGCATTCGAATCCACAACGGGAAAACAAATCTTACTCAAATGGGGACACAAACCCAAGGAGTGCATGAGATATAATATCCATTACCGGCAGACCGTGGATAAGATACTCGCATGAGATATATTATCTATTACCGTCAGAACGTAGATAATAAACTCGCATGGTAAGAAACACCAGAGATACCGGTTACTGGGTATATAATAGGTGATCTACCGAAAACGTGAATTGGTTTTCACTTCCAAAACACTCATCATCCAAAACACAAACTGGTTAAAGGATGGACATTCGATTCTACAAAGAATACGAATCTTGCTCAGTTGGGGAAAATCAACAAAGGATTCCAACTAAAGAGCGCATGAGATATATTATTCATTACCGGCAGACCGTGAATAATACACTCGAAAGGAAAAGACACCAGAGATACCGGTTACTAGGGTATATAATAGGTGACTATCCAAAAAGAGAGACAATCGATACCAAGCATACGGGTAAACGAAAGACAACTCAAAGGATAAATTGCAAGCATCCGGCAATTATCCAACAAGAAAAATATTCGACTCCGCAAAGGGACATACCGAATCTTACTCGACCGGGGAAACACAAAAGGCTTCGACTGAAGAGTGCATGAGATATATTATTCATTACCGGCAGACCGTGAATAATATACTCGCATGGAAGATTATCCACAACCGGTTACTGGGTTAAAAAAGGATAAATCAACTGAACAGAAAGGCATCGAGATACCAAATCAGGTATATAATGATAACCAATCAAAAGGAGCAACAGACATTACCAACAAAAGGGTAAATGAAAGGCGAACTGCTGAGGATAAATTGCAAGCATCTGGCAATTATCGACAGAGACTAGCTGGGGATGCATTGGTAAACAACCAATGATCCGGGGAACAAATCACTAGCATACGGTGAAAAGACCCACTGGGGATAAAATTGCTAGCATACGGCAATTATCCACAAAAACTTGCTAGGGATATAAGTGCTGATCTGAGCAACTTATACAAGCAAAGGAAAATCATCATCAAGAACTAGATGAAGATAACCACAAAAATTAGGGTTTACATCTACCGAATACGGGGTAGAAGACCAAAAACTCCGCGTGGGGATAGAACAAATCACAAGTCCGCACGGGAAACCAAAATAGGGTTTATAACAAACCACCAACTGCTGAAGAGCAGGAAAATAGGGTTTACAACTACCGGTTAGTAGGTAGAAAACCAAAAACTCTGGCTGGAGAATAAAAGGTGTATAACCACAAATTCTGTTAAGAAAGCCAGGAAAGATAGGACTTACAACTACCGGTTATGAGGGTAGAGGCCCAAAACACATTCCGCTGGGGAACAACCCACTGGGAACACAAGATATTTGACAAATAGCCAATTCGGGAATAATCCGAAAAGACGGACTGAATCAAGACACGTCCTAATGAGGATGTAACTCAAATAGGAAAATCCATCCCAATATATGTGTTGGGAGGAAACGGAAGAAACCGTCATCCACGAGGATATATCTCAGTGGGGAACTGCAGAAGGAAAGACAACATTTTCTGCTTATGGGGTTGACTCTATATGGAGAGATTTTATAACACCCGACATCTGCTTGGGGAGATCTGTAAAGAAGATCTATATCACCATAGCAGGAGACACGACAAACAAAAGATATATGGCGAGAAATGCAACATGAATATCTGAATGTTTATGAATATGCATGAATATGCGTGATTTATGTTTGATGAATGCTGACAAAACAGACAATTCTAACACAAACAGGTTCAAAAACCAAACGTCCGGTATTATACTTCCAGGGGAAAAAACCAGCTGGAGAGCCAATCTGCGGAGATCCACATGCTGAAAAGCAAAGATCTGCGAGTACTGCTGAAGAAGCAGCGGGTCAGAGATATCAGGAAATAACCCAATCAGGGTACAGAAAGTCACAACGGGCAAAACAGCCACCACGACGAATCTGTAGGGGAACAAGAGAAATCCGAGATATCTGCAGGGGATCCCAGTGTCAACTGAGGAACAAAAAGGTGCGTTGCACAAACACAAACTGCTGTAGAAGCAAATTCACACAACTCCACTGGGGGACAACCCACTGAGGGAGAATGATATCATCCAAGTAGAATCTGACTGCATAAGCAACTCTACTGGGGAAAACTGTCGGCTACTCTCTTGGGAACAAACCACCGAGGGAGGACAGATCAAACAAAATATATTCTGCAATGGACCACTCCACTTGGGAGAATATACAGCAAATTGATCACAACAAGTAGATTCTGCAATACAAGCCACTCTACTGGGGATCACAAACCGTCAGGAAATAAATCCGTTCACTGGAGGCCAAAGCCATCATCCGACCATACTGGGATTGAAAGAGTATTCAACAGGCAAAAACTGCCACAACAAACACTCTGCAGACTATGCTGAGGAAAAGATGATTGCAAAACTGGGATGTCAACCCAAACAACCACTGAGTAGGAAAATAAATCCTACTCTGCTGAGGAGAAAAACTCTGATGGAGAGATAGCAATAATTCCGCAGACGACTTCGCCGGGGAAAAGGTAAAGTACCGGGTATCAAACCGCTAACTTACCGAGTCTTCAAAAGAAAACAAACGTGCTGAGGAAACAGACAAATCCTGCTGGCACACTGCATGGGGAAGCAGTAACAACTCCACTTGCAACCCTGGTGGGGATATCAATAACAGCTCTACTCGCGACTCCGAGGGGAGTACCAATCAATCAGTTATACTCATGACTGTGCTGAGGAGACAAATAAAGTCTGGGGATACGACCCCCTGGAGAAAGTGACGGGGCACCAAGGTGACAAACCATCAACCGCCGAAACTTCTCAAGAAAACACCCATGCTAGGGGAAAAACTGCTGCTGGAGAAACAAAGTCTTCAACAACACATCACTTGCGACTGTACTGGGGAACAGTCCCAACAACAACTCTGTCTGAGGAACAACCTCAACAAAGATCTGGAGAAAGAAGATACCACCAAACCAGGAATATGAACCAATGTCTTACCTGTTGGGAATCATGCCACCCTCGGGAGAGCACTGAGATATTCTTGAGTATCCTTTCAATATTGTGAATGTTCACTTTGTTTAAAACAAAAATTTTGAAAAATTTGATTTGTTTAAAACAATGACATTTTATCAATTTAAAACATGCAAAACATTTGTTGAATTGAAACAAATAGGAGTGCAAATAGTTGGATAAAAAGCTCAAATTGATTTGATAGAATGGTAGCCTGCAAATGGCAAGACCCCATAGATCTGTACAAATTTGAAATCAGTGATATATATTGGAAGAGGGCTACATTGAACATAATGATCCTTTCTCTACCAATTTGAATCTCGATGTATCCGAAGCTTCAGTTGACGACGAATCGAGAATCTTCTGACGAAATGACGACTGATGAACCAGAAAGTCTTGTCAGGATGCAGTTACTTGCCAAATCCCTAATTTTTGCCTAGATTGCCCCAGAGTGAGGTACTCAATCTAGCGGGATGCAAATATATCTTTTTTTTTCAAGTCTCTAATTTTTGCCTGGATTACCCTTGCGGGTTCTCCACCGAGACGCTCATTTTTGCCTAAGCCGCCCTTTCGGGTTTTCAACTTAGCGAGCTATTCTGTTTTTTCATTCTTTTTTTCATTTGCATATACTTCTCTTTTTTTTAGGCAAAGTATCTCTTAACTGCATCTGAATTCACAGGACGAGTGAAATCCTCCCCATCCATTGTTGTAAGCATCAAAGCACCGCCTGAAAAGGCTCTCTTAACAACATATGGACCCTCGTAGTTTGGAGTCCACTTGCCCCTGGAATCGGGCGCGAAAGACAAAACTTTCTTGAGCACAAGGTCACCTTCTCGGAACACACGAGGCTTGACCTTCTTGTCGAATGCTTTCTTCATTCTCTGCTGATACAACTGACCATGGCACATGGCAGTTAATCTCTTCTCTTCAATTAAATTCAGTTGGTCATAACGACTCTGAATCCATTCAGCATCAGTCAACTTGGCTTCCATCAAGACTCGCATTGATGGGATCTCCACCTCTACTGGGAGAACGGCTTCCATGCCATAAACAAGAGAGAAAGGGGTTGCCCCTGTTGAAGTGCGTACAGACGTACGATATCCATGCAAAGCAAATGGCAGCATCTCATGCCAATCTTTGTACGTGACAGTCATCTTCTGGATAATTCTCTTGATATTCTTGTTAGCAGCTTCAACAGCCCCATTCATCTTAGGTCTGTAAGGAGAGGAATTATGGTGTGCAATCTTGAATTCAGCGCACAACTCATCCATCATCTTGTTGTTCAGATTGGATCCATTATCAGTAATGATCCTCTCTGGCACACCATAACGGCAAATCAACTGGTTCTTGATAAACTTCACAACCACCTGTCTGGTTACATTCGCGTACGAAGCGGCTTCAACCCATTTGGTGAAGTAATCAATTGCTACGAGAATAAACCGATGTCCATTGGACGCTTTCGGCTCAATCATGCCGATCATGTCGATTCCCCACATAGAGAAAGGCCATGGTGATGAAATCACATTCAGGAGTGTCGGAGGAATATGAATCTTATCCGCATAAATTTGACACTTGTGACATTTCTTCACATACTTGCAACAGTCAGACTCCATTGTCAGCCAATAGTAGCCTGCTCTCAACATTTTCTTAGCCATGGCATGTCCATTGGAATGAGTACCAAATGAACCCTCATGGACCTCAGTCATCAACAGGTTTGCTTCGTGTCTATCCACGCATCTGAGCAAAACCATATCAAAATTTCTCTTATACAGCACTTCACCACTGAGGTAGAAACTGCCTGACAACCTTCTCAAAGTTTTCCTATCTTTCACAGATGCCCCAGGCGGGTAGACCTGGTTCTGGAGGAAATTCTTGATATCAAAATACCAAGGCTTGTCATCTTTCACGTCTTCAATTGCAAATATGTGAGCGGGTCTGTCCAAGCGCATCACAGTAATGTTGGGAACATCATTCCACCATCTGACAACAATCATGGAAGCAAGCGTAGCAAGGGCATCTGCCATCCGATTATCCTCTCGAGGAATATGATAAAATTCAACTTCTGTGAAGAAAGTTGAAATTCTCCTTGCATAATCTCTGTATGGGATGAGACCTGGTTGATTCGTCTCCCATTCACCTTTGATCTGATTGACAACCAAAGCTGAATCACCATAGACATCAAGATACTTGATTCTCAAATCAATGCATTCTTCAAGTCCCATAATACAGGCTTCATACTCCGCCATATTGTTCGTGCATTTGAAAGTTAGCCTTGCTGTAAAGGGAATGTGCGATCCCTGGGGATTAACAATTACTGCCCCAATTCCATTTCCATATTGATTAACAGCGCCATCAAACACCATCGTCCATCTGGAACCAGGTTCTGGACCTTCATCAAGTGTAGGCTCATCGCAATCTTTCATCTTCAAATACAGAATTTCCTCGTCAGGGAAGTCATACTGAACAGACTGATGATCTTCAATTGGCTGGTGCGCTAAGTGGTCAGCCAAGATACTACCTTTGATAGCTTTCTGAGCTCGATACTCAATATCATACTCAGACAATAACATCTGCCAACGGGCAATCCTCCCAGTTAAAGCAGGCTTCTCGAAGATATACTTAATTGGATCCATTCTGGATATCAACCAAGTTGTATGATTAATCATGTACTGGCGCAAACGCTTAGCTGCCCAAGCTAAAGCACAGCACGTCTTCTCAAGCATAGAGTACCGAGACTCACAATCAGTAAACTTCTTACTGAGGTAGTATATAGCAAACTCCTTCTTCCCTGATTCATCTTGTTGACCGAGTACACAACCCATCGAGTCTTCAAGAACTGTTAAGTACATAATCAGAGGTCTTCCTTCCACAGGCGGAGACAAAATCGGAGGTTCAGACAGATAATCTTTGATACTGTCGAAAGCTTTCTGGCAATCCTCGGTCCAATCATGAGACTGATCTTTCCGGAGGAGCTTGAATATCGGCGCACATGTGGCAGTCATGTGGGATATAAATCTGGAAATGTAGTTCAAGCGGCCAAGAAAACCTCGGACTTGCTTCTCAGTTTTGGGTGCGGGCATCTCTTGTATTGCTTTGACCTTTGCAGGATCAACCTCAATACCTCTTTCACTTACCACAAAACCCAACAACTTTCCGGAACGGACTCCAAAAGTACATTTGTTCGGATTCAGACGAAGCTGGAATTTCCTCAAACGCTGAAAAAGCTTCAACAAATGCTCAATATGCTCAACTTCCGTTCGGGACTTAGCAATCATATCATCAACATAGACTTCTATCTCCTTGTGCATCATATCATGAAACAAGGTAGTCATAGCTCGTTGATACGTGGCTCCGGCGTTCTTCAAACCGAAGGGCATCACTCGATAACAGAATGTTCCCCAAGGTGTGATGAATGTTGTCTTCTCCATATCCTCTGGTGCCATCTTGATTTGATTATATCCGGAAAATCCGTCCATAAAGGAAAAGACTTTGAATTTAGCTGTATTGTCTACCAACATGTCAATGTGTGGTAGAGGAAAATCATCTTTTGGACTAGCTTTATTCAAATCTCTGTAATCAACGCACATACGGACTTTTCCGTCCTTCTTAGGAACAGGCACAATGTTGGCCACCCATAGAGGATATGTCGAAGTCACCAGAAACCCCGCATCAATTTGCTTCTGAACTTCCTCTTTGATCTTCACTGCCATATCTGGATGAGTTCTTCTGAGCTTCTGCTTCACAGGCACGCACTCAGGCTTCAAAGGCAGGAAATGTTGCACAATATCTGTATCTAAACCCGGCATGTCTTCATAGGACCAAGCAAAGATATCTGAATATTCTCGTAGCAAGCTGATCAAATCTTCCTTAACAGACCCTTCAAGAAGTGCCCCAATCTTCACCAGGCGCTCACAATCTTCAGATCCCAAGTTGACTGTTTCCAAGTCTTCGAGATGCGGCTGAATGATCTTCTCTTCGTGCTCAAGGAGACGGGTGATCTCATCAGGAATCTCTTCAACGTCATCTTCCTCTGCCTCAAATACAGGGAATTCAAAATTGGGAGATGGCGTTGGATCATTATGTTCAATGGGTTTTAGGATCAACCTGCATAATGATTTTGGTTAAGAAAAACTTCAGAATTTAAACAAGCAAATCATTATGCAGATGAAAGAATGTTGCTTTTACAGCTTTTATTTTTGTTTTTATGGTTTTTTGTGATCACTGATTTCATAAAGAAAAGCAAAAAGTGAAAACAAAGGAAAAACAAATGTTTAACAATGCAAAAATTGAATGAAAATATCATTGTATATATGCTTTGCCAACAATGTCATCACTTCTCCTTTTGGCATGGGAGAAGGGTTTTAAACAAAATGAACAATTACTCTGATCTATGGATAACTGTAGGAACATCCACAGCGACCCAATTGTGGCAGACACCACCAGGAATAACAAAATTGTTCAATCTTCTGCATCTTCTTCTTCAATGATAGCAGCAGCTTCCTCTTCTGCAGGTTGATCAGCATGGATGAATCCTCCACTGGTGAACAGACCTTGCTCGTTGCATGCCCCAGAACCAAAGCCAATGCCAGCCCGGGATCGATTATCTTCAAGTTCAAGCACTTTCCCTAATCCAGCGACTGCACCACATTCAATGGCCAGCTTTGCATCACGGTAGGAAGTGAATGAAGGAGACTTCTTCTCGATTGGTTTGTCAATAGATAAAGCTTGGAACTGAGTTCCAACTTCATCCTCTGCATCAATGTACGAGAAGGAAGACAGATTACTGACCAGGAGAGCCTTTTCTCCCCCTACTACAACCAATTTCTTGTTTTTCACAAACTTCAGCTTTTGGTGTAGGGTGGATGTCACGGCGCCAGCCTCGTGAATCCATGGTCTGCCCAAGAGACAGCTGTATGATGGGTGGATATCCATTACTTGAAAAGTGATCTGGAAATCACTTGGTCCAATCTTGATTGGGAGGTCAACTTCCCCAATCACGGTCTTACGCGACCCATCAAAAGCTTTTACAACAACCCCACTCTGCCTCATAGGAGGACCTTGATATGACAATCGAGAGAGTGTAGATTTTGGCAATACATTTAAAGAAGATCCAGTGTCCACCAACACATTGGACATTGCATCAGATTTGCAATTCATAGATATGTGTAAAGCCATGTTGTGGTCTCTTCCCTCCTCAGGGAGATCAGCGTCACAAAAGCTCAAGGTGTTGCAAGCGGTAATGTTTGCAACAATGCTATCAAATTGTTCCAAGGTGACGTCGTGATCGACATATGCCAGGTCCAAGACTTTCTGAAGAGATTCCCGATGGGGCTCGGAGTTCAGCAACAGAGAAAGAATGGAAATCTTGGAGGGCGTGTGTAGAAGCTGGTCTACAATATTGTACTCACTCTTTCTGATGAGCCTCAGCATCTCATCAGATTCTTCATCAACAATGCCACTCGGGCCATCTGAAGAAACAGGAGTCTTTGGTACAGACGAGGAGGGCTGGGCAACAGCAAGTGCCGGATTCTGAACATTCACAGCGTTCCCTACAGGGCGCTCAACAGATTCAGAAGAAACAGCAGGAGCTTTGGCAGGTGCGGAAAACACACGACCACTCCGGGTCAATCCACTGACATCAGCAACAGTGGTCACAGAAGTTGACGGCAAAGATACCTCGACCCCATCCTGGACAGCAACAGGATTGTACCGGAAAGGTACGGCTTTGTCGGATGAATATGGCACAGGGCCAGCTGGTTTGATGATCAAAGCAGGGGATGCCTTAGGCTTGTTGCTATTATAACAAATAACAACGGGCTCAGGCAATTTGAACACCGGGGAGATAACACTCACTTCGGGCTCAACAACATCAACATTGTGATTCTGGAGAATCTCAATGGTACCTTCATTCAACAGCATTTGCAGTTCTCGGCGAACCTGATCACAACCCAAACGATTGACAGAACAGACACGGCACTGGTCATGGTTATGCTTCAAATAACTGTGCTGACACAGCATTTTATGTAATCCAACCAATGACCGCCGGATATGGCTGACATACTTCACCTTGTATTTCCCAAGGTCTTCCTGAATCATATTCACAGACTTCCCATGCGAAGGCAATGGGTTCCTGGTGACATTCGGGTTGGAGTCTTCAAAACTCAGAATTCCGCTTCTCATGAGGTCTTGAACCTTATTCTTCAGCGGGAAACAGTTCTCAACGTTGTGGCCCGGAGCACCGGAATGGTAGACACAATGCTGGTCTGGTTTGTACCACCATTGCGGGTTGGCAGGAATTGCAGGAGGATCCCTGGGAGAAACCAACTTCCGCTCCAACAAGGAGGGATAAAGCTCTGTATATGTCATCGGAATAGGGTCGAAGCTGACCTTCTTCCTATCATAGTTCATATTGGCCTGATTGGTCGTACTTCCACGAGGCTGGTAAGCCTGTTGCTGTGGACGCTGCTGTTGCTGTTGATATTGCGGTTGTGGATATTGCTGCTGACGCTGATATTGTTGAGCATTATCCTTGAATACAGGTGCCACACTAGCCACCTGATGCTGATGTCCGGCACGATGTGCAGGCTTCCTCTGAACAGAGGGTCTTCGATGTTTGGGCTGAGACTGCACAGCATGGGCTTCTCCTTCTTTCCTCTTAAACGCTCCATACCGCTTAGAGGAAGAACCATCATCTTTTGCCAACCGTCCTTCACGGACACCTTCTTCGAGACGCATCCCCATGTTCACCATCTCGGTGAAATCAGAGGGAGCGCTGGCCACCATTCTCTCATAGTAAAATGACCCAAGAGTCTTCAGAAAGATCTTGGTCATCTCTTTCTCCTCTAATGGTGGAGTGATTTGAGCTGCCAGCTCACGCCATCTCTGGGCGTACTCCTTGAACGTCTCTTTGTCCTTTTGTGACATAGACCTGAGTTGATCTCTGTCAGGCGCCATGTCAACATTGTATTTATATTGCTTGACGAAAGCTTCGCCAAGATCATTGAAAGAGCGGATGTTGACGCTGTCCAAGCTCATGTACCAACGTAGAGCAGCACCAGACAAGCTGTCTTGAAAGTAGTGGATCAAGAGTTGATCGTTGTCTGTTTGCGTGGACATCTTTCTGGCATACATGACCAAGTGTGCCAAAGGACAAGTGTTCCCTTTATATTTTTCAAAGTCTGGGACCTTGAATTTAACTGGTATTTTAACACCGGGAACTAGACAAAGTTCGGCTGCTGACTTGCCGAAGAGATCTTTGCCTCTAAGAGTTCTCAATTCCTTTCTCAGCTCGAGGAATTGATCGTTCATTGCATCCATTTTCTCGTGAACATCTGAGCCCTCAGACGCTTCAGAGTGATAAATGGTGTCGTCTACCCTAGGCATGGTATGCACGACAGGAGGTACAGGTATAGGGACCGGGCTAGATGCCGACATTTGTGCAAATGTAGGAGCTGGCAGATCAGGCATAAAGCCGGGAGGCATCCCCCAAGGAAAACCGGGAGGCATGGCGTTTGGCTGCTGGGCACTAACAGGCACCGCTGATGTAGCTATTTCAGATATAACAGTCCGCTGAACCGGAGTTGCTGGCTGTTGGGCAGGCTGATTCTGGGCAGCAAGAAGTTGCTCCATCAATGCGCCAAGTCTGGCGACTTCATCCCTCAGACTCTGATTCTCTTGTTCCAACTGCTCCATAATCCTTGCAGAGTTGACCCTTGTATAATACCGGTGAGTCAGCTTGTCTTCAAAATAAATGAAGAGCAGATGTTAGAACCGGAAGACCAGAAAAAGATGGGTACCTGTTTATGCAGGAATGATGCATGAAATGCTTGTGCAAATGCTTTGATTTTTCAAGGAACCCTCAGGGTATTCATTTGCAATATTTCGAATATTTAAACATTTTTGATTGCTCATGGAAAATATTTCATTCAAAATATTAAGACAAAGAAGTACAGCATTCTTTTAAATATTACAAAGAGAAAAGGTAAATGACATCCTATGGATCCCTAACAGCTCGGGATGCTGGAAGACGAGAAGTGTACAACTTCTTGATCTCTCTCTCATAGGCAGCCTCCATATCAGCTTTCTCCTTTGCAAGTTGATCATACTTCCTTTTCCAGAATTTGGATGACTGAGGAAGCAGAGAAGTCCAAGTGTCGTTCGGATCGTCGATCACTCGGTGCTCGAGAAATTCAATCATATCATCCTTCTCCTTGAGCTGCTGCAGCAATTCCTCTCTCTCGCGGATCCAGGCACGCGAAAGGTCTTCTTCTCTCAACTCCTCTACACGTTGGGTAGGGAGGGTTGAAGGCCCAGCCACATCCAACTGTGTAGGTCTCGGATGATCATATGGCATCAGGTAGGTAGCAGCCCTCTGTCTGACCCAAGAGGTATAGGGCTCCAAAGCAATGCAATTCTTTGGACCCAATTCATTCCTACTCTTTACGCGAATATTGCGCCAAGCGCGGACAAATCTGGCTTTCAGGCCTTGGGGATCTTTACCCTCCTGAAAGAATACACCTTCTAACAGAATGTTATGGGGTTTATCCTTTAGGGGGAACCCAAGCTGACGACGTGCAAGCGTAGGGTTGTAGGTAATCCCACCACATGTACCAAGAAGAGGCACATTGGGGAATTCACCACAAGAATTAATGATTTGAACGGTATCATACACGCGATCATACCAGGTGATATCATCATTGGTGAGAGACATGAGTCTCTGAGACCACCGTAGACATCCCTTGTTCTCCTTGAAAGCAACTGTCTGCGGCAAGTGCGAAATAAACCACTTGTACAGCAGGGGTAAACAGCAGACAATAACTCCTCCATTCTTCATATTCCTCAGATGCAAGGAAACATATGCATCACCCAACAAGGTCGGAACTGGATTAAGGACTGAAAAAATCCTAATAGCATTCATGTCGACGAACTTGTCAAAGTTGGGAAACAGCACCAATCCATAGATGAGCAGTACGAATAGAGCCTCAAAGGCATCCTCACTCATGGCCTTCCCATAAAAAATGGCTTGAGCAATGAGGAACTCGGAGGGAAAACCCTGAATTCCGCCTTTGGTAGTCAGATTAGCTCTAATCAGATCTTCATCTATGTGCAACAAGCTGGAAATCTCTCGAGCAGATGGAATACTCTCTAAGCCACTGAACGGCACTTGATCCAGAATCGGAATCCCAATAAGATGAGAGTACTCCTCCAAAGTTGGCAACAACTGGAAGTCCGGAAATAAGAAGCAATGATAGAGCGGATCATAGAACTGAGCCAGAGTGCTCATCAATCCCTCATCCACTTGAGTAGTCAGCAACGGCAGAAGCTTCCCATAGCGAGCCTTGAAACCCAAGGGATCTAATACATATGATGTCAGATTCCTTAACTCTTTTACATCGGGCTGCTTGAAGCTGTACTTCTTTGTATGCCTTTTCGGTCTTTCCATGTCTGAAAATTTTGCAAATAAACCCTTTAAGTTCCTTGAAAATTTTCTCTTTCTGATGACATGAATGCGGATGAATGCGTGAATGCATGAATGCAACAAACACACTCAAGGATCAAACAAAGCACACCAAACAAAGGTCGTGGGAAAGCTCTATGTATCCCTAATATCAATCATCCATTTTGGTGGATTTAGGTTTTCACCTTATCGACACCCAAGTTCCATTGATATTAACGGTACATGAACCGGTTCAAACATTCCTAATATCAACCAGCCGCTTTGATGGATTTTAGGTTTTACACCTGATCCGGGATCCATTGATATTAACAATGTTTGAACGACTCAACCACGAATCACGGGTTTGTTGAGAGTCACGAGCATGGAGCTTCGGTTAAGAACCACCCAAAGGGAGTGTACTAGGGTTTAAACCTGCCAGACATGTTCTATCAGAGGTTCCCATAATCATCGTTCCATCTTTCGAATATTATCGGAGGAACGAATACTCGTATTCCAAGAATATTCTCAAGAGAAACTCTTATGAGTGTAGTATCGCGTGACAATCGCATCAGAACTGACATCTGAACGACCTCCGCACTACGGTCCTAAAAATAGGCCAAGATGGGTTTGGTAAACTAAGGTCCTTGGCTTCTGCGGAACATGATTGAAAGAATAATGCCTAACCACAAATAACTTGTGTGACATTATTAATTCAACATGACCTCCACCAAGTGAATGGGCTCGCAAATCAACTGGCTAAGGACTACTCCACACCAGTCGACAAGACTATGCCATTCTCCTATCCTAGAGAGCACTCGAGTTCGGGTATAGAACTCATCTCACAGATCACCAAAGCACACAGCAAATGTATATCAAGCAATTCACACATTACAATCAATACAGTCATCCCAAATTGTACAAAAATATGTCAGATAAAGACAAATAATAATATATATCACAACAAGGGTGAAAAGTAGGCAATACCACCAGGGATTCTGTTGATCTTCCCCAGCAGAGTCGCCACTTTTCTGTAGCGGTGTATTCGTCGCTATATGATCTATCGATTAAATCATAAGCTATGAGATACATTGAAAATTTCGAGTCGCCACCGCACTTTTATTTATCCAAAGGATTGGCTAAAAAGCGAACAAAAGCCTAAGAAGTTTTACACGTAGAAAACTAATAAAAGATCAGAGATTCTGGGTAAGGGGTAAATTACGCAATGGGAAGGTGTTAGGCACCCACTACGTCCTAGGTACTCCTAGGGAGCCCTTTTCACACTTGTTATGCAAGAATTATGATTTGTTATGACATAAAGATTGTGCAAACATGATTGGGATGGTGAGAAAAGAATATACATTTTTTATTATTATTGGGTTCGAACGGATGAACCCGTTGCCTACGTACCTTCCATCAAAGGTAAGGATCAGAACGCCGTAGTTCGGCTAAAAGATTTCCAAAAGTGGGTTAGGTTCAATTTTAAACACAAACCCTAGGTCTTACGTTATCCACGGGAGAAAACTCAACCTTATACAAACAACAACGTCCACCATGTGAGAACAGCTTCAACTTGCCAGAGAGGGGTTAACCCTATAATAGGCAAGGAAGACTTACAATTCAATCACTAAAGACAGAAGGTGAGATTAACATCAACCACTAAGATAAATCAAACCTATAGCTCATGTATGAAAAGATTAATGGACAAAGCCAAAACAAGTGAATGAGTGAAATTACTGATTATGATTATGAAAATGAAGTCAAAGTATGATTAAATCAATTCAAATAAGTATTATGAAATGAAGTTTGAAGAAAGTCAAGGACTTGAGTCCAGGTTTTTAATTTGAAAACATGAAAATGTTTGCACAACACTTATGTCAAATTTGAAAGATAAAGTGTGAAAAGTCTAGGACATAGTGAATGATGAATGGATGAGGATGGATTGTAAAACTTCTTAGAAGGTTCACTTCTTGAAACCATATAGCAGATGATTCAAGTGTGTCCTTTGGAATAGAAATCAATAATAGTAAACAAACAAAGCAAAGGAAAGCGGATATCGGATGCCAATCAATGGTCTTATACCAATCTCCTAAAACAAAATGGATATCAGATGCCACTCAATGGACTTACACTAATCTCCACAGGTAAGGAAATAAAAGCGGATACCGGATACCAATCAATGGATTTACACCAGTCTCCTAAAACAGAACAGGATATCAGATGCCACTCAATGGACTTACACTAATCTCCTCAAAAGAAAAACAAAGATGAAATATGAAAGTCAACTGCCAATCTATCTGGACTTAGGTTAACTCCACAGTATGGTCCTAGGAAATCCAATGCCACGTTACAGGGACTTACAATGGATCCTCACATACAAAACAAAAGCAACAATATGATCACAGGAATGCAAATGCCAACTTACAGGGACTTATAATTGCAACCTCTCATACAAACAGGTGAACAAACTATGATCACAGGAAAGCAGATGCCAACTTACAGGGACTTATAACTGCAACCTCACATACAACTCAAACAGATCAAATTATGATCACAGGACAACAGATGCCAACTTACAGGGACTTATAACTGTATCCTCACATACAAATCAAGCAACAGAAGATATGAGTGACCAATGAGGTCTTACACTCTATCCTTCCATATCACAGGAGCAAATGCCAAAGCAATGGACTTACAATTGTCCTCAATGGGCAAACAACAATGATAGCATCACAAAACAAATGAGATGATCATGCATTAATGGCAATTGATGGTGATGATAAATGCATAACATATAAGCAGACAAGTGCATATGAAGCAATCAATCAAACAATGAATATCAAACAGCACACTCTATAGCCAAACAATTGGGGCTCACACAAGAGGGTTTGACTTTAAAAGTCCACTGTAATGGGTAAAGATCGCTCTTAACCTGGCCATTGAGGGGCTCAGGTGAAGCAGATGAAAAGGAGATGAGGGGTGTGCCTCATTGCTTCTATCTCATATCAGAGAGAGCATCAAAGAAAGTGTGGGAGTTCAGAAAGTAGGAACTCTCTCCACATTATTGACTCGATTAGATCTTGGGTATTTATCTCATTGCCTCAACCATGTAATGGGAGCAAAGAGAGGACACACTGAATAGTGGGGGATAGATTGCTTATCCCTACCTTCCACCAATTGCCTTACTTGAAGGACTTTTCCTGCTTAGGACAAATATAAACAAACACAG